>NC_133481.1:3882107-4130656 GCF_025370935.1 Choristoneura fumiferana
CCGTCCGCATCGTAACTTGGCCCAAACGTACCCAACTACCCAGCGGCATTGCCCCCGTTGTATGTCCAACGAGACCCGCTGGACCAAGTACGACCCGGAACGGGGGTCACCTCCTCTGTCCCTCATGCTCCTGCCCCAACTCCCAAACCAACGACTTGGCGTCCACCCCCCGAGGGCCAGCCGTCTCGACCGCAAATGGCACTAAGTCGTACGTCGGTTCCAAGGTTGAATAGTGAAATTGATTATATATATTACTATTATATATATAATTATAAGTTTGTTTACATTTAGTTAAATACGTATCCAATCAAGTTATAGGCGTTAGTACTGACCAGCGCGGGGTGGTGCGCCCGCACGTGCTGCAGCAGTTTGGCGCGCGTGGCGTACTGGCGCGGGCACGCCGGGCACGCCGCCGGCGGGCACGCGCGCCGCCCGCCCTCGATCGCGCCGCCCCCCACCGCGCCTGCACACCATAGCTCAGCTTAGGACATGCGACCAGGCATGGGTAGTGCCGCAGGTCAAAGAACATGCCGCAGTAGGCAGGAGTACTGCTGCACTTATACCGGTCCGGATAATACCGACATGGAAATATCGACCCGATATTTCGTGTACAGTCGCCATTAGATATTTCGGAGCGGTCAAGGTGGTCAAAAATATCGATACATGAACTCTAATACCTTAATAATAGAGTGCATGTGCCGATATTTTTCCGAAATATCTGATGGGGACTGTACACGCCCATACAAACTCTTATCAAACTGACACAAGTTTGTGTGGGGGTGCACAGGAAATACTTCCATTTCGGTATTATCCGGGCCGGTAAATAGTGTCACCCATCAGTGCCGCACTAGACAAAAATCTCGTCAAATCAATACGTCAACAGAATTTAGTCTCGTAATAATATTCATAAAATTCACTCAGAAAATAATAGATTTTGAGGTACGAGCTTTTTAAAAGTAGTGACGGTTTGTCATAGGTGACACATAGTGTAGACACGGAAAGTACCGAACATATGTAAACGCTTTATTGCTCATAAAATTTTGGAAATAAAATACAGGTCAACAGAAGTACAAAGGCACACTTACCTTAAATAATTGATCTCATCCAGTTAACCTGTAGTAGGACTCACCATGGGTAGCATCACATTTGTATTACTACATACAGAAAGTGCCACCAGGCACGGATAGTGTCGCTATAGTCTCGGCACGGGTAGTGGCGGGCAGTGCTACTGACCGGGGTGGTGGGTGCGCACGTGGCGGTCGCGCTTGGCGGCGGCGCGGTACATCTTGGGGCAGGCGCCGCACGGGTAGTGCCGGGGCCGCACTAGGGCGGGCAGTGCTACTGACCGGGGTGGTGGGTGCGCACGTGGCGGTCGCGCTTGCGGCGGCGCGTACATCTTGGGGCAGGCGCCGCACGGGTAGTGCCGGGGCCGCACTAGGGCGGGCAGTGCTACTGACCGGGGTGGTGGGTGCGCACGTGGCGGTCGCGCTTGCGGCGGCGCGTACATCTTGGGGCAGGAGCCGCACGGGTAGTGCCGGGGCCGCACTAGGGCGGGCAGTGCTACTGATCGGGGTGGTGGGTGCGCACGTGGCGGTCGCGCTTGGCGGCGGCGCGGTACATCTTGGGGCAGGCGCCGCACGGGTAGTGCCGGGGCCGCACTAGGGCGGGCAGTGCTACTGACCGGGGTGGTGGGTGCGCACGTGGCGGTCGCGCTTGGCGGCGGCGCGGTACATCTTGGGGCAGGCGCCGCACGGGTAGTGCCGGGGCCGCACTAGGGCGGGCAGTGCTACTGACCGGGTGGTGGGTGCGCACGTGGCGGTCGCGCTTGGCGGCGGCGCGGTACATCTTGGGGCAGGCGCCGCACGGGTAGTGCCGGGGCCGCACTAGGGCGGGCAGTGCTACTGACCGGGGTGGTGGGTGCGCACGTGGCGGTCGCGCTTGGCGGCGGCGCGGTACATCTTGGGGCAGGCGCCGCACGGGTAGTGCCGGGGCCGCACTAGGGCGGGCAGTGCTACTGACCGGGGTGGTGGGTGCGCACGTGGCGGTCGCGCTTGGCGGCGGCGCGTACATCTTGGGGCAGGAGCCGCACGGGTAGTGCCGGGGCCGCACTAGGGCGGGCAATGCTACTGACCGGGTGGTGGGTGCGCACGTGGCGGTCGCGCTTGGCGGCGGCGCGGTACATCTTGGGGCAGGCGCCGCACGGGTAGTGCCGGGGCCGCACTAGGGCGGGCAGTGCTACTGACCGGGGTGGTGGGTGCGCACGTGGCGGTCGCGCTTGGCGGCGGCGCGGTACATCTTGGGGCAGGAGCCGCACGGGTAGTGCCGGGGCCGCACTAGGGCGGCAGTGCTACTGATCGGGGTGGTGGGTGCGCACGTGGCGGTCGCGCTTGGCGGCGGCGCGGTACATCTTGGGGCAGGCGCCGCACGGGTAGTGCCGGGGCCGCACTAGGGCGGGCAGTGCTACTGACCGGGGTGGTGGTGCGCACGTGGCGGTCGCGCTTGGCGGGCGGCGCGGTACATCTTGGGGCAGGCGCCGCACGGGTAGTGCCGGGGCCGCACTAGGGCGGGCAGTGCTACTGACCGGGGTGGTGGGTGCGCACGTGGCGGTCGCGCTTGGCGGCGGCGCGGTACATCTTGGGGCAGGCGCCGCACGGGTAGTGCCGGGGCCGCACTAGGGCGGGCAGTGCTACTGATGGGGTGGTGGGTGCGCACGTGGCGGTCGCGCTTGGCGCGCGGCGCGTACATCTTGGGGCAGGCGCCGCACGGGTAGTGCCGGGGCCGCACTAGGGCGGGCAGTGCTACTGACCGGGGTGGTGGTGCGCACGTGGCGGTCGCGCTTGGCGGCGGCGCGGTACATCTTGGGGCAGGCGCCGCACGGGTAGTGCCGGGGCCGCACTAGGGCGGGCAGTGCTACTGACCGGGGTGGTGGGTGCGCACGTGGCGGTCGCGCTTGGCGGCGGCGCGGTACATCTTGGGGCAGGAGCCGCACGGGTAGTGCCGGGGCCGCACTAGGGCGGGCAGTGCTACTGATCGGGGTGGTGGGTGCGCACGTGGCGGTCGCGCTTGGCGGCGGCGCGGTACATCTTGGGGCAGGCGCCGCACGGGTAGTGCCGGGGCCGCACTAGGGCGGGCAGTGCTACTGACCGGGGTGGTGGGTGCGCACGTGGCGGTCGCGCTTGGCGGCGGCGCGGTACATCTTGGGGCAGGCGCCGCACGGGTAGTGCCGGGGCCGCACTAGGGCGGGCAGTGCTACTGACCGGGGTGGTGGGTGCGCACGTGGCGGTCGCGCTTGGCGGCGGCGCGGTACATCTTGGGGCAGGCGCCGCACGGGTAGTGCCGGGGCGCACTAGGGCGGGCAGTGCTACTGACCGGGTGGTGGGTGCGCACGTGGCGGTCGCGCTTGGCGGCGGCGCGGTACATCTTGGGGCAGGCGCCGCACGGGTAGTGCCGGGGCCGCACTAGGGCGGGCAGTGCTACTGACCGGGGTGGTGGGTGCGCACGTGGCGGTCGCGCTTGGCGGCGGCGCGGTACATCTTGGGGCAGGCGCCGCACGGGTAGTGCCGGGGCCGCACTAGGGCGGGCAGTGCTACTGACCGGGGTGGTGGGTGCGCACGTGGCGGTCGCGCTTGGCGGCGGCGCGGTACATCTTGGGGCAGGCGCCGCACGGGTAGTGCCGGGGCCGCACTAGGGCGGGCAGTGCTACTGACCGGGGTGGTGGGTGCGCACGTGGCGGTCGCGCTTGGCGGCGGCGCGGTACATCTTGGGGCAGGCGCCGCACGGGTAGTGCCGCACGCGCCGCTCCAGCGGCACGGCCGTCGACACGTTCTTGTGCACGCGCCACAAATGGTTCACCAGCATGCCGCGACGCTGCATAAAACAATCGCCAAAAATTACCACTTTAAAGCTCCCGAATTTGGCATAAAACTATGTCGAACGGATATTGTTCATTGACTAAAAATTCAGCGATTAGCGTTTTTAGGGTTGCGTACTCACAATAGCAAGAAAAGAACCCGAGGCTTTGTGATGTCTGCCTGTCAGTCCGCAACTTAACTCAGATAATTTTAGTACAAAACAACTGTGATTGGGCATGGGTGTTTATTCATATAAGTGTGACCCGTGTACCTTATATTAAAAATTATTCCATGGCGTGACGACTTTAAAAGGAAAACTATCGCGCTATGTAGGGCTTTACAATTTAACGAAGAATGGTCAAGGAATGTTTTTTTTTCATGAACCAATAAAAACCCTTTATATTTACCTCGCCTCGCTCCGCTCAGCTGCTTCCACCAGAGATATGCTGTGGTGTGGGCAAAGGTGTACAGGCAAAGGAAGTGTTTCTATTGTTTTATGAAAAACACATTTCTCGCAACACATCATCGCACATCTTTGGTGTAAATGAAGCCTTAATGTTAAATATTTGCCTCATGTTGCCCGACACACGCTTGGCCAGTTTTTCCATGTCTCGTGGCCAAATGAGGCTAAATGTATACATTGCAAATTTAATAGAGCGTGAACTTTAAGTAAAACATATCGATTTATTACCTTGAATGTATGTTCGCATGTTTCACATTTGTACTGCAAGTCGTCTGATTCCTTGGTGCCCTGTAGCAGATAAATATATAATAAAAGAGAATAAGTAGAATCAATGATAGTCTGTGTCAATGTTAGTGGTAGGACTAGAAATAAATAAATAAATATCACGGGACAATTCACACCAATTGACCTAGTCCCAAAGTAAGCTTAGCAAAGCTTGTGTTATGGGTACTAAGCAACGGATAAATATAATTATATAAATATAGATACATACATAAATACATATTAAACACCCAAGACCCGAGAACAAACATGCGTATTTTTCATACAAATATCTGCCCCGACACGGGAATCGAACCCGGGACCTCAAGCTTCGTAGTCAGGTTCTCTAGCCACTAGGCCAGCTGGTCGTCTACATACTACATATATGGAGCGATAGCTGCTTACGTCTAGTCTCTGCTGGGTATCTCCGTACTCGACGCCTGCGTGATCAAAGCGTATGTGTAGGGCTAATTTTTCTTTGTACAAGAAGGCTCGTCCGCATCCGCATTGGAATTTTCTTCCTTCACAATTCCTGTTCAGAGAAGCAAGAAAAGTTCGTTTATTCATTAAAATTAAAAATAAAGTTGCGTTAAGTACTTGGGATGTATACATATCATTTAATAATATTGTAAATCTGTTTAAAAAAAAATATACCTCGTTGCCGGATTCTTCTCAGCAGAGGTTTTTCCGAACCGGTGGTAGTTTTTTTTTGACATTCATAAGTGCTTGTTATGGCCTAAATTGGATAAAGATATTTTGACTTTGACTTTGATTCGGTTTTGATTTCGATGTTGTTCAGGATGTATCGTCGAAAGTGAACGCTTCTAGAAAAAGCCTGTTTATGCTCATAATTATGAGGAAATATAATTTGTAAGGAAATTGGAGTTTGTTCGTAATAGGTTAAATTTAAATACAGGGTGTTAGGTAATTTGTGAATAATCCGTGTAGGTATAGAGGATGGACTAAGGATGTACTCAAAATGTGAATATAGGTTAGGTTAGGCATTGCGTTATTTTCAATCAATTTTGTTTGTTTGTTTATACTCTTTATTGTACAAAAAGGAAATACAAAAATGTTTATTTATTGTTTTTTGATTTGACATTTTGCTCCATACAACTTGCAATTATTTACTATGGAAACGTGTTAGCAAAACCGTCTCCACTGTCACACTCCACTGTCAATATATAAAATGTACTAACCTGACGTGCTGGCGTTGCCTGCCTCTAATGACGGTCTGGTTGCAATAACGACAAGTCAGTAGCAATGAATCTTCGTTTTCTGTCTTATTCTGAAAATTAATATAATTAATTAAAACGCAATTGACAAGTTTAGTAAAACTGCATTTGACGCATTTCTAGGACATATTATATGAATCTTGAGACATAATTGGACTATTACTATTACGACTTTATTAAATGCCTCAACCTACAATCGTTTTTTTCTCACGGAGATTTCGGATTTTGCTCACGACACCGTATCTTACTATAACCGTCTTCCCTGGTAAGTCACATTCTTATACGACTGTCTAGGCAAGACGGTTAATTAAAATTATTACTTTAATTTTTAATAGCAAACATAAGTATAGAAAGTATATTACTTGTTTGAGAAAAAAAAAGAAAATTGCTTATTTTTTTATCTATAGTAGCAACTACACATACCTCTTTGCTGTTGCAGGCATCCGCTTCAATTTCAAAGTCAATGCTTGCATTCACCAATCCAATATCATCTTTGAATCCTAAAGAGTATGGATTGAACTCATTGTCCGATTTAGAGCTGCCGGAAATGTCCAGATTTGGCATCCGGTCGTCGAACAAGTTGGTGGAGAAGTCCAGGTTGTTGGTTAGGAGGCTGGTTTGGAGGCTCTCGTCCGAGGGCAGGCGGCTGTCATCTGCGTGCGCAGAGTTCAAGGTCAACTCTGGCAACTCATCTGATTTCGAGGAATTCCTGGGAACAATTGAAAGTTGGAAAGTTAGGTCAATGAGTACTCACTAAACGTGTTCTTTTATAACAATTGGAAAAATATGCGACACAAATCAGCCATAAATAACAACATAAAATTGAATTTAGTCTATAGGTCTCGTAAATACAATACGTTAAATTAAACTAAATAAAATCGAATGAACTGAAACAATTACATCGCACACCCGCGACCTTAAAAAAATCAGGTAAGGTCGCGGGTGAGCAAAGTAATTTATTTATTTATTTATTAACTTTGGCACACAAAACAAATTCTAAACATGCGGTACAGTATTTAATAATGTTTTAGTTCATTGATATGGATCTCCGCAACGTAACTCCTGATTCAATAAAAGATTTAAATAAAATGTACTAAATATTATTTAACACAAGTCTTTACACGAGGCATTGGGACGCGTACACTATTAGTTATACTTACAATATTTCAGTTACAGACTCCGAAGCTTCATTTGCTACTTCTTCTTTAACCTTCTTTGTGCAGTGTCGCGCTATGTGCCGCCTTAGACTGCAATGCAATAAAATAGATGCAATTAAATAACTGAAAACTTCAGACGCCCCAACTGGTATTTCTTCCTTTCAAGTTAGTATGTACAGTACAGTACAGTACAGTACAGTACAGTACAGTATAGTATGTACAGTATGTACAGTCAAATGTGTAATTTGACGACCAAATGGCATAGTGGTTAGAGAACCTGACTACGAAGCTTGAGGTCCCGGGTTCGATTCCCGTGTCGGGGCAGATATTTGTGTGAAAAATACGAATATTTGTTCTCGGGTCTTGGGTGTTATAAGTATTTAAGTATGTATCTTTATCTATATAATTATATTTATCCGTTGCTTAGTTCCCATAACACAAGCTTTGCTAAGCTTACTTTGGGACTAGGTCAATTGGTGTGAAATGTCCCGTGATATTTATTATTATTTATTTAAATAACTGAAAACTTCAGACGCCCCAACTGGTATTTCTTCCTTTCAAGTTAGTATGTACAGTACAGTACAGTACAGTATAGTATGTACAGTATGTACAGTCAAATGTGTAATGTATGTGTGTAGAGATCGCTCTTAAGCGATAAGGCCGCCTATTGCTCACCTTGTAATTTTTTTTTCTCTGTGTATCTGTTTTCTGTATGTCTGGTGTACAATAAAGAGTCTTTGTATTGTATTGTATTGTATGTGTAATGAATGTATGTATGTATGTGTAATATGTACAGTCGAACAAATTGAATCATGACCCAGGGTGGATCCTTTTAATAATCAGTTTCACTATGATTTCCTTGACAAAAGTATGAGATGTCATAATGATATTAGTAGCACATCCATACTAATATTATAAATGCGAAAGTGTGTTTGTATGTTTGTGTGTTTGTCCGTCTTTCACGCCATAGCGGACGTGTTTTTTGGCATAGAGATAGCTTATGGGCCCGAGAGTGACATAGGCTACTTTTTATCCCGGAAAAATGCACAGTTCCCGAGGAAACACCGCGCAATAACCGAATACCAAGCGGGCGGAGCCGCGGGCAAAAGCTACAACGTGCAAAAGTATTCGTAAAAAAATGAATTCTACTTGATTCCTAATTCTTCACACAAAATTTGTAGTTGTCAGTTGCTTCGCTGTTTTTAAAAGAAAACTAAAACTGACAGAATAACAGCCAGTATAAAATAAACTATATGAGTGCTTGCTTGTCGTGTCTTGTCGTGTCACATGCATAATTTTTTTATATGTGAAGGTTAAATCGTAATGCATTCGAGCAATAATCAGATGTTGTTTATTATTTGAGAAACGAGTTCATCTCGACCTTTAAGTTCCTCACTGTAGGGCTTGTCCCGTCGTTCGCACGTGGGCCCAGAACTTCACACACCACTGAATATTTTCGCAGATGTGTACAGATTATTTCACGAAATTTTCCTTCACCGTAAATAATAATAATTAGTATTTCATTCATTAAGAAGACTGTGTAGTGTCCCACTGCTGGGCAAAAGCCTGCCCTCTTGACCTCCACAACTCTCGTTCTGACGCAATGTAATTAATAATTAGTAATATCGCACATAAATTCTGAAAAACTCAGAAGTGCGAGCCCACGCTTGAAATCACGACTCTGCTTGAGAGGACAAAGGGCAAACCACTGGGCGACAGCTTTGAAACCTGAGTGACGTTTTTAAGTGAACTCACGTGAACATTCTGCAGAAAGTGCGCGTGCAGTGCTGGCAGCGGTACCTCTGTTGTCTCCGCTGTCTCTCCTCCTGGGAACCACATTTCAAATTAAATCAAAGTATAAATCAAAGTCAAAACATCTTTCAATTCAAATAAATTCATTTAATTTCACACAAAACCTCTCCTGACAGTTGGTTTAATCAACTTTTTAGTGTATGTTATTCTGTCCCGTAACGAACTGAGAGCTTCAATCTTCGAGGGGAAATGGGTATTTCACCCGAGTTAGACACTCTACTTTTCATTTCGACTGTGAGGATAGTAAAACAATAAAAAAAAAATGAGAATAATAATAAATTGAATTTCAGTATTCAGTAAATTGAATTTACTTATATCCAACCTCCAACGGTACCTTTTCGACCTGGCAACTTGCCACGGCCGACTGTAAAAAAAAATCGAGTTGGTCACGACCGAGGAGCTTATATAGGTAGTACCTACAAAACTGGAGGTTGAACGCCGAACGGAGAAGTTTGACCTTTATTACTTATTTATATATTCCATCTCTGCAGTTTCCATTTCACAAATGACTTCTATCTCTTTCTACCTAACTAAAGAAAGAGATTTGAAATGTTCTGTCCGCTAATAAAGATCAAATTTCTTTTTTCAAACGGATGTATAAGCAAGCTCCTTGGTCACGACGTGTATCTGATGTAGTGTAGATGGCCATGCCGAAACGTGAAAAAAAAGTTTCATTGACGTAACTCAATAATCTTCGACTACGTGGCTAATTCAAGAACAGGAGAGATGAAAAATCATTTACTTTCACACAAACCCTCTCCTGACAGTTGATTCAATAAACTTTTAAGTGTTGTCATTCTGTCCCGTAGCTCAGGAGACATCAATGATACACTTTGTTAGAAAAATGTTTGTAGTTTATATTATTAGCACGCTTAGGAGACGAGCTATGAAGGAATTGCCTTAAAACTGTCGCAACTCCTAAATTTAAGTGGATATTTTGTACCCCATAAAATTATACTTTTAATAGGTAACTCAGGAGACGTTACCATGGAAACAATCTACACTGAAAATATGATTGACACAATTACAAAAAATAATTAACCAAATTGGCGCAGCCGTCCTCAAGTGATGCGTGAACATAAATTCCTTAATAGTTAGTTAGATAGAATTGGCTAGCACGAAGAAACAGATGGCCGTTGGGGCCGATTTTTGAATGGAGAAAGCGGATCGGCAAGCGCAGCGTAGGACGTCCACCAAAGTTGTGAATATGATCGTTATTTTTTTTTACATGAAATTAGATTTGTTTATTACGTTCTGAAAAAATACATTATAAATGTCCTAAATTTGGGACACAGGAACAATCAATCAAATAAACAATAAAATATTTAAAATATCAATGCAATAAAATGTTAAACAGCACGAGGCATACTCGTACCGTGTGGTGGACGTCGATGTGTCGCTGCAGCAAGGCGGCCGTGGACATCGAGCGCTGGCACTCGTGGCACCACCACTGGCGCTGGCGATGCGGCGCCGCCAGCTCTGCGGACAAATCAACACCACCTGATAACTTTACGTTAAAAGGGTCGATCAACTTTTTTTGTCCCCTGGACAACTCTTTAAAGCCATGATTTTTGAAAGCAAAGCCAACGAGACGAGAAAGATTTTCTTTGTCTGATACGTCATCCATACCACCAGCCAAATAAGTGGCCTATCAATTTTTAAACCAGTTCCTATCAAATGAATATGTTGCTAAAGTCGAACTTTCAAGTTGATGCAAACGACATCACCATATATTTGGCTGATGGTACATTTATTTATTTATTTAACCATTACAAATCTGTACCTTAACAGCTAAAGCCAAAACGATTATCAATCTTTTAGTATTGTTACATGAATCAGTTGGTTCGACAGTGACAAAAGAGTCTGGCTCTTACCTGCGAGGATACTGAACCCGGGCTCGCCCGGCGGCAGGCCGTGCGCGGCAGCGTACTCTTGACTGTAGCCGAGCGCTAGCGGCGCGCGCGCCGGCAGCGGCCGCGCCGCCGCCGCATACAGACCGCCGCCATCTTGGTACAGCCACAGATTAGCCGCGGTGTGCGACAGCGGGAGGAGACTCAGCCAGTTGGATTTGTCTGAGGGGATCATAGAAGGGTCAATCAATTTATTAGTGTATGTTATTCGGTCCCGTTACCCAGGAGACAGTGATACACTTTCATAGAAGAGTTTTTGATAAAAATTTAATTTTTGATTTATTAAGCTTTTCTTTGCTGACTGTACTTTTTAATGACTGTACTTGTATTGTCACCCAAACTACATTCGCATACCAAATTTCAAGTCTGGCATCGACCTTCTTTTTCATTCGTCGCTCAATTTCGCGATACACGCGTCTCTTTCATATATCAATAAATAAACTAACATATAAACGAAATTTTTTTTATGTTCGAGCTAATATCATCTTAGAATAAAAACTTAGTGACATACTCAGATTTATACTTCATACAAATAAAAGTAAAAGAAAAACGTACCTTTGTCTGATACATCTATATATACAGTTTGATCATCATCCGTTTTTAAAAGGAATAATGGCAGATTTGATCTGGTCGACTCCAAATGTAGGTCCTGTAGTTCAGCAGGAGATACTGTTCGGCTAATTCCTAAAACAACCAAAGAAGAATTTCATTAAAATAAGTTTTCGTAAAAATTGAATTTTTAATACAAGCTTTTTCTGCTGACTGTACATTTGATTGGCTATACTTGACTGACGTCCAAACCATATTCTATCCCTATAGTGCCCGGCCGCCAAGAAGTCATTCCAGACACAGCACAACTATGAATTTAATGTGGTTGACATAAAAAAATTATATACTTAGTACTTTGTCGCACGCAACAAGTAAGCATTGCATTTTTGTCTATGATTCATATTGTTAATATTCAGAAACTTCATAGCTTTGCAATATGTCAGGATTTACTCCTGAATGGCCGTTGACTATGGTTCGTGCTTATTATGCGTCAATGGAGGGACCACGTACCGTACAGCAGCGCCGAACATGAACCTCCGCGAGTCAGTCAATTGCACATCGCAGCTTAGGCGCCGCATCAACCTGCTAATCAACAGGCAGAGTCAGTTTTCAGTACCTAAAAATGGTAAATTTCAAATGTAATGCACATCATTAACTCCATCTAATTGGGTTTATGGACTCTTCGCCTGCAAATTCCATATTTGGATCATGACACATTTATTTATATTTATTAGCAACAAAATAACATGATATTTACATTGTAGTAGCGATAGAGCTATATTTCCAAAAAAAAAATTGAAATAATATGATATTACGGCATCTACGGACATTTAAAAGACATTTAAGACATTAAAATAACTGTTTACAGTTTGTGCTAATGCTGCATTCTGACGGCAGAACATTACAGTAGTATACCCTATTATATTTGTTTAGGGCCCTAGCCTTACCTTCGAGAGGTCCAAAGCGCGCCCTGGCGGGCAGCGGGCGCCGCGGCGAGACGACCCCCCGCCGCAGCTGCAGCGCCGGCGGCAGCACCGCCACGGCGCGCGGCGGCACCACGCGGTCTTTTATGTGCACTGACAACACACCACAGATAATACAATACAAGTACTGTCACTACCACCAACATCTGACATTACAAAGCTTAAGATTGGTTTTTTGGAATCTTTTTGTATTTTTTATTTCAATTCCAAATTTTTACTTTTACGGTCATCCCGTAAAACCGAAATTGAAAATACAAACTGAAATATAGATGCACAGAAAAAACAGAAAAATAAGACCATCACTGGGAATCGAACCCAGGTCCTCGGTAATCCGTACCGCGTGCTATACCGCTACACCACTGATGGTGACCATCAGTGGTGTAGCGGTATAGCACGCGGTACGGATTACCGAGGACCTGGGTTCGATTCCCAGTGATGGTCTTATTTTTCTGTTTTTTCTGTGCATCTATATTTCAGTTTGTATTTTCAACTACAAAGCTTGCGTATATCTGATACGGGTTCACTAATGTTTCGCAACTAACTTTTCATTCAAAAAACATCTATCTACCTACAGATCCATTGAATAATGTTTTTCGATCGTCTTTTGTCGGATAAGTTCGTATTTATCTGGCTTCTCAATTAGCTTCATAATAATATTATACAAATAAAAAACGCATTCGTTTCGCTAGCGACGTACATAAAATAAAGCGCGAGCGCGTCACGCTGGCGATCCGAGGCAGTGCACGGCAACCACTGACTAGCACACTCTAGGGGGCCCCAGACATCTACTTGTAGCGGAGAATAAAATCGCGGAGTGAGCCGCGCCTGGTAGTACAGTCAGCATCAAAAGTAGCTATACACTTTCGTATTTTGTCGTTTTACAGCCACGTACTAAACGCCATGCAAGATTGTCAATGTGGCAATGCGTAAAAAGTGATGCGCTCCTTTTGATGCTGTCTGTACTAACGTGTCCGTATCGATAAGTCGATGTTCCATATTCGAAAAATCACTTGAGTCCCATATCAATTCTGTGCACTACTACATACTATACCTTCTAGTTTTTTACCTTTGACCTCCTGAGCCCTGACATTTTTTAACAAACTTAGCGTTTAAGACCTAGACATGGTTGCCTGCTTTGTTATTTTGGATTTTATTTCAAAATTCTTAGAATTCTTTATTCAATTAACAATTTGTACTTTATAAAGTACATTCGGCCGTTATTCTAAGTGTTAATTAGTCCTTTATAAAGTATGCGAGGACTTAGGAGGATATTTAAATAATTAAATAAAATAAAAATCATTTATTTTCAGATAATAAAATCCATATTATTTACTTTATTTAACTTACCAAATCTCTGCATAACTTTTCTGTCACTCGTATATGCTTTCTTGTCAGCATTTTTGTACACTATATCTTGATCACTAGATTGCATTGTAACATCTGCTAGAGAGTTCTCTGGAACCACATCATTGGTTTGATCAACATCTCTCTTCAGCGGTTCGGGTGCAGTGCCAAACGTGTTAAGTATCCGAAGAGAATTGGTGAAATCACTGCTATTTTGAGACTCTGGGGTGGGTATTTCATAATACTGGCCATTTGTGTTTGTCACAACTTGTCCTCGCTGATCTGAAATAATAGATGATGACTTACACTGACTCTTTATTTTTTTTTATCTAGTATGTTAACGAGGCTTTTGTACACCAAATGTGACTATGACAGCCTCATGGGGAGCCTCAGTCATTAACACCACACTACAGATACACTCTCCCTTGCACAGAAACCACGTCTCTGGATGCAATACCTGTCCAATGAATCTGTAAATCAGCATTGCTTGTTCTCAGCGGTTGACTTAGAATTACATTTACACCGCCATTGAACAAGCCCATACCATCCAAATACCTGTCTCTGATATCCTTATTCTGATCACATTCCAAAAGAAAATGAATAAGGTCTTCAGTCTTATTACAACCTATACACAAAGGTGATTGTACAACACTTATCAAATTCAAAAAACAGTTTAGTGGAATGTGACCAGACCGCACACGAAAAGCCCACACAAGAACAAGAGACTTTTTATTGAACACTATAATAGTAAGCGATAAAGAAAACAGGCATATAGAGAAAAAATTACAAGGTAAGTATTGAAAAGATTGCTCTGAAGCAGTAAGTGGCCTTATCACTTCAGAGAAATCTCAACCAGGCAACATTTTTCAACAGAAAGAAGTAAATAGTATGTAATCATTTTAAAATACAAATTTATTTACAAAGGTATTAAGGAGAAAAATAATAAAAACCCATTATATTATTAGCTACTTTTCCAATCAGTAGTGAACCCCTGGTTATTTAATGTGAATAAGTTATTAAAAACCTAATTTGTATCACTTGTTCAGAAGTAAAAATAAAAGAGTAAAAAATTTATTTTACCTATAAATAATTGCAACGGCTTGGCTTGTAGAACTGAAATTAAATACTGCTCATTTTCAGCATCCTGCTCCTAAAATAAAGTGTACCTTTTCAATAAAAAAAATTAAAGAATATACAATAATTTTCAGACTAAAAATACTAGCTTCGCGATGATAGGTCATTTTTATTGTTCTATAGTCCTACAAAGAACCTTTATAGTTTTGCCATGTCTGTCCGTCCATCCGCAGATTAGTTTAGACAGAGTAGCTAGAAAGCTGTAATTTTCCATGAGATATACATATAAAATAGGTAGTGTTAAATTTAGTTTTGAGCATGTTGTGTGTCCTTGCAGGCCTGCAGGGGGTTAAGGAGGTCAGTGTATTATAATATACATGAGTTACAATCAAATAAATATGTTCCCTACACCCAGTGTTAAAATAAAAAGCTTCAAGTACCTCCCTTACACACATTTCTTGTGGGGTATGGATGGATAAGACTCTCAATAACATCATAAGCTTACTGAGACTATTGTTTATTGCAGTATACTAATGTATTTATAAAGAAAACTATAACAGCCTTGTAAGCTTTACAAGTTAATTTAATAATTTACATTTCAATTTAAATTCTTACATTTATCAGCATGTGTAGTGGAATAGCTTCTGCTTCTAACGGCCCTTCTGCATCATTTGGTTTAACTTGGAGAATATACATATTGTTAGTACGATTTTCCACAGCAGTGGAAGCCACCGGGGCCAGAATACCGGGGTTGTCTAGAAAGGAGAATAAAGAAATTATTTTATTCGGCAAACGACTGCGATAAAAAAAATAGAGGCAAGATAGAGGAGCCGTGTTTTACAAGTAACACTTACTTTGAATTCTGTTATCCATTTTTAATGTTTTAGTATTATTTTTTGTAAATGAATAGTAAACAGGTAGTTTACCAAACAACCGCAAATTATCACCCACCGTCCACCAATGAATGAATGAAGTGACATTGACAGTTCAACTAGGGTGCGGCCACATGCAGTCGCTCGTTTGCAGCGATAAATCTGGTCACGTGACCTCATTTTGAATTTCCCGCGCGCGACTCAAAAAGTAGCGTCAAGTCGCCGCGTCGAGCAGCAGCGACAAGATGGCTGCTTGCAGGAATGATCTTGGTCATGGAAGCTGATTTCTTAATCTCATTTAGTAGCAGTCGTGGCAGTGGTAGTGGTACAAACAAAATAAATTGGAGTGAATGAAAAAAAATAGTGGTTTAGCCGAAATTGAAGGTTTTTTTTCCCGCGGTAAAGCTCAACATTTTCAGCTTTATCGCTATATGTCACGTGACCAGATTTGACACTGGAAACGAGCGTCGAGCGATGTGCATGTGGCAGCACCTCAAGTTCAAGATGATCTGTCAAGTTGACATTACGTATTTTTTTTTGAAGTTTAGGACATTGGTAATGAGACCTATATTTCGACAAGTTTACTTTGAGAATTTCATGGCGTTGTTTTATGATCAGATTAAAATATGGGTCAAATCTTGGGAGTCGAATTAGCAACTAAGCTTGTAATATCTAAATTTATACTTTTTTTTTATTCGACTGGATGGCAAACGAGCAAGTGGGTCTCCTGATGGTAAGAGATCACCACCGCCCGTAAACATCTGCAACACCAGGTGTATTGCAGTTGCGTTGCCAACATAGAGGCCTAAGATGGGATATTTCAAGTGCCAGTAATTTCACCGGCTGTCTTACTCTCCACGCCGAAACACAACAGTGCAAGCACTGCTGGATACATTAAAAATTACCTTTTATCAAACACTGTTACCCGATGATGAGTGATATATCAGCCACTTATGGACACTCGTAACCCCGTGGGAGTCACCGGTGCATTACTGACTAATTTAAAGTACATCTAAATAGCAATACAAAACAATACAGTAGTAAAAAAATATATGTCAGTTGTATGGCTTATGGAAATCCGAGGAAGAGGCCTTTGCCCATCAGTGTGACATATAATGGCTAAATAACTAACTAATATATGTTTTGAAACACCAAAGGTTTTATCAGCCTTATTGTTTTTATACTAAAGGACTACTGGTTTCATGTAGGAACTATCACAACAAAAATTAAAGCACTGGTTTGGTCGTATACACATACAACTCTTGCCTTACTTGTTGTTGTCGTCTACTTGTTGAGCGTACCAACTACACGGAACTTGGAGAAATTGACAGTTTAAGAGTACTACGGGTAAAAGTATCCTAGTAAATAGGTATTAGAAAATTTCTATCATTTCCATCTTTTTTGTTAGTATTAAAATACGTTTTTTTACCGCATTAGGAAATCGTCCGTAAACTGAAGTTGGCTTTTCACTTCCTTCATTTGACGTGTGGGGGAACGCCACAATAAAGATCTCACTCCAGGCAGATGTTATGCCTGGGGAGGGACCGAAGTCCAAAGAAAGAGAGGTGGACGTTGTATCTATTGCATCCGAGTTTAGAAACTTCGACAACGTGATGCAGTATTTAGCAGCAGTAGCAGTTGTTCTACGTGACGACTAGATGGCGCGAGGGGCCTCTACCGTTGGTTCCTAGGATTTTAAATTTGCATAGTATGTATGCATAAAGAAAAAAAGTTTGTTATTGTATAGATAAATTATCTTTATTCTAAATTAAATAGGTAACATTTCGTTTAAGCGTTGGCGACGATCCAGTCGGTGTAGCGTGAGACGCGGGCGTTGATGCCGGGGAATTCAGCCTCGGCGCAGCGGTAGCCCCAGGAGGTGATGCCGACCAGGACGTTGCGGTTGTGGGCAAGAGGACCGCCGGAGTCACCCTGTACAACAACAAACATATTTTAAAAGGGCCGCATGACAGAAAATGAAATGGCTTCAAAACTATCGGACCCTACCCTATCGGACCTATATATCGGACTATACCCTTCAAATGCCGGTGTAACTAGCATACAAAAGTCCGTCACCTATGTATGTGTCATGACTTGATGCCAAAAGCGCATTCAAACTTTGTGAACCCACGTTTAGGTCGCTATTGCACGTGACAGTTCGATGTGAACCGATGGCGTATAGGTTTTATCATCAAATTACCGACATTTAAATAATCGAATTTTATTTCAAAGTCAACGTTTCGAGTATTTTCATTTCATCGACAATTCAATTCGTGGAATTGTCATTACAAGTAATTTCAATTCATATATTTTTAATTGTCCAATGATTCATTGTATGGTTGTATTATTTCACGGAAAACGTTTCGTAATTTATTGTTTCTTTTTTTTTAATAAGATAAAACTTAACTCAAAGGTTGACTAGTAGAGATAAGTTCGCCTTTGTACATATATCTCATTGTTTGTCAATTGTGTTTGTTTACTTATTTTGTACAATAATGAGTTTACATACATACATACTTACTTTACGTAAAATCACTTGAATACGAGTTATTTTGCAATTAACCTAACCTGCTTTTCTGGTATCAGATCAGTTCGATTGTGCGAGGGTCACAGTTCTATCTAACCTAACCTAACCTACTTTTTTGGTAACAGTGTGATTCTGCAAGGGTCGCAGGTCTAACTTAACCTAACCTACTTTTTAAATGTATTCAAAAAAGGAGGAGGTTATCAATTCGGTTGTATTTAATTTTTTTTTATGTTTACTCGGTCATTTATGAACCGATTTAAAAAAAATGCGTTCGTCTAGGAATGTCTTCAATTAAGTCCCTTATGATGGACTGATGATTGGATCTTAAGGAAATCGAGGGAACTCTTCAAATGTTGTGGGGACAACTATAGTAAATTCTGAACTGATGATGTAGACCACAGTTGACCATCGGAGTTACTATACTCAATACAAATTGACACAGTTGCTAAGCAACTTATGCTCCTCGTAATGCATATGGTAAAACGGGTAATAAAGGACCAGGACTCCTCAATAATGAACGTCTCAGCATTGGAAAAAGCAATCTTTCGCAAAAGGTGACGAGCAGTTGATATTAAACTATTGTATCTTAGATTATTTACATTAAAAAGCATGAAAAAAAATGTAATAAGAAAAAATTGAACCGACTACAAAAAACCATGAAAATAATTTTCTACCAGTCTGAAGTCGGTCGGTGCCTCAGCGCGAGCCAGCAGGAGTGATTCAAGCCCAATAAAAAGTGCATAAGTGAGGAAGATGACTATAGGTCCACTCCTGCTGGCTCGTGCTGAGGCACGTTGCACGATGGTTTTTTGTAGTCGGTTAAATTTTTTGTTATAAAATTTTCTCGTATCAGTTCGATTGTGCGAGGGACCAAAGTTCAAAGCCAAATAACATTAACAACAGTTTTTCTACGAAAAAATAAAAATTGGAATGAACTGTTCACGAAACTTCAAACGTTAATACTAGAACTAAATTTTCCATGAAACGTTTTCGATGAAATGATATTCGATGTAAAGTTTGTCGGTAAAACAAGGGACACGCCCGTTATAGGCATGGGTTTCAAAGACGTAAGTTACCACCGCAGTCAGTAACCAACTAGTGTGGACACATTTGAGCATGATTGTATTCTTGATGAGACGTTACCTGGCAGGCGTCCTTGCCGCCGACATGTTGGATGCCAGCGCACAGCATGTTAGCGGTGACATCGGGCCAGCTGCCGAAGCCGGGCTGGGTCTTCAGCCAAGCGTACTGGGACGCGCACCACTCCTGGTTGATGATGTTGATGTCAACGTGCTGGAGCTGCTCGGGTGAGGCACCGCCCGGCTGAAAAAATAACATCTGGTTAGCTCAAGACTGTATTTAGAGGTCTGGGGACCTTGGGCCAGGAAGACAAAAAAACTGTAAAGATAAAAATGGGAAAGTTGCTTTTTGGATATTTTTAAAACCCCCTTCCTTGCGGAGGCTCCGTTTTCCCTAAATCCAGCTCTGGGTTCGCTTCAGAGTTGTGGGGCTGGAGATATCTTCTTATAGTGCCACTTCATCATTGAAGGTTGGCTGTCAGCTTTCTAAAACTCATCCTGTCTATGGACAGCTTAAATAACACCTTAATAAACCGTATTCGGTGAACCATATCTGGTAGACTGATATACTAGTTTTTTACCGACCTAATCATTAGGTATATCAGTCGACCGGGCCACCGGGGCTACCACCTAAACTATCAATACTAAGTTATTACACTGACGCTTTAAAACATTATATAAATTAGAGTAACCACCCGTAACCTTAAGTTATCAACTCACAGATAAAGTGCCCCATCCGATGGCAGTCACGATGGTTCCGTCAGCGAGATTGTAGTTGGAGCCGGCAATGCTGACAACACCAACGTTGTTGCTGAAGGTTGCCGGGGTGGAAAGGCGCACGATGGCGACGTCGTTATCGAGGGTTACGTCGTTATACTGAGGGTGCAGGACCAGCTGGGATACGGCGTGCTCGGTGCCGCCGCTGGAAGCCATGGACGTGCCCAGGCGCACGCGCCATTCCGAAGGCGAGTCACCGCTGCCGGATGACAAAAGTATTGTTTAACTATTGTTTTATTGGCACCCAGTAACACCCAGTACTGTGTATTGGCTCAATTGTAGGGTAGGCACGCCCCTCAGCACGGTAGGTACGGTAATATTTCGTCACTACTTTGAAAAAATCTCGTGTCTAAAATCAATATGTCAACAAGATTGAACCTTGACGTAATATTGATAAGGTCCGATCGGAAAAATTATCTACTTTGAGATAAGAGTTTTTTTAAAGTAGTGACGATTTATAGTTTACAATAAAGAGACATTGTGTTGTATTGTAGGCAGCTCAAGGCACTGCCTAACCTGGAATTGGCACAATTTAACAACGGTACGAAGATATGGGAAGGGTCCCATAACACAGAATACCAAAGAGGACCAAACTTTTCTATGCAAAAAAGTTGCTGTATAAAGTGACGACCGGACGAGGCGACCGGATGGCCAAGTGGTAAGAGAACATGACTACGAAGCTTGAGGTCCCGGGTTCGATTCCCGAATAATATAAATGTTTGTTCTTGAGTCTTGAATGTTTAATATGTATTTAAGTATGTATTTATCTATATAAGTATGTTCATCCGTTGCCTAATATCCATAGTACCTACAAGCTTTGCTTAGTTTGGTACAAGGTCAATTGGTGTCAAGTGCCCAATGATATGTTTATATTTATATGTCGTAAGATAGGACTTAGAGAGCCGGGATCCGACCGTAACATGATCAATGTGGGCATAACAAGTGGGATTCGGGCAGAGAATGAAACTATTTTGAAGAACTAACAAAAGTCCACTAATTGTGGTCAAGATAAAACCAAAACAATACGACACTCGTTCACTGAAATCTTAGAAATGCAGATATCATAACAATTCACAATAACTTAAGGAAAAGCCTAGTTAAATAATAAAGAAACGCGTAACAGTTCCTGAGACTGTCGACTCGGGCCAAACTTCTTTTACAAACTGACAATTGACGATCGCTTTTCCCGCGTCCAGATCTCAGGCTCTGTCAAGCGCGCCACGCATGGCAACACTGGCGTTTTGTAAGTGCTATAATGCCAATCCTTAATAAACCACACATAGTAATGACCATACAAGGACCATACTCATAATTCTACATATAAATATTTATTTAATGCCTACTATTTACTGTGGTAGTTCGTATATAGTATGATCATAATATAAGCCGAAAGCCAGTGCTGGACAAGGGCCTCTTCCAGAGTTTCACAACAATCGGTCATGTGCTGCTCACATCCAACTCGTTCCTGTGACCTTTACCAGATCTTCAGTCCACCTTGTTGGGGACCAGGGTATCACTAGCCCATTCCAGCATTGCATTTATTTTTAGGACAAGTTAAACTTACATGTAGCAGTGAGCAGCCGAGATAACAGAGGTGGAGGTGAGTAGCGATCCCCCGCAAGCCTGGAACCACCAGACGCCGAACCAGCCGTACTGCATGTTGCTCATGTACGGATACTGGTCCACAGTGGTCGAGGACCCACCCACGATGCGCTGGCCATTCTTCGGGGCCGCTGTAATGGTGGAAGTAACGTGTTATTCTCTGAATGAAGCAAATTAATCAAATTATGGTTGTCTGTTGAGCGCAGTGCTGGACCTGTAGATGAGGATTGTTTAGAGAGTTAACACGCCTGCAGAGCTACTACGAAACTCGAAGTTCGTGTCGTGCGGTCCCTCTAACACTTATACTATTTAATACGAGAGCGAGAGGGACTGCACGATACGAACTTCGGAGTAGTCCCTCTGAACTTCCAGAGTAAGAACCCATTGGCACAGTCGTGATAATTATAGTTAGAGAAGAGTCTGTGCAAGGCCATCGTTTGTTTGTACCTACTCTAAGACTAAATTACACGACGAACTTTTGCGGAGGATGGACCCTTAGTGAACCCGTGTCTTGCTATGGCGTTATATCTTCAAAGCACGCCACACTGTAGTATCATTTTGGCGGCGCTGATTACTTAAGTACCTTACTTACTATCAGCGTCCGTTTGCCGGTCTTATTAAACATAAAGTTTAAAAACAAAACTTTCCGAGAAGTTTTCTTTGCGTTGTAATTATGTTATTTATAATGAATGACTTACCAAGAGCGGCTCCCACGAGGGCGAAGAGGATGAGGAAACGCATGGTTCAGCTTGTCACCTCCGACATAAAGCATGAATGGATGCGACACACGTTTATATAATCCCGTATCGCGTAATTAACAAGTTAATCGATCGACGAGATAACCAAATCCGATAGCTTCAATTAAAAAATTTAATTCTTAATCACGGCGAGGATAAAGGACGATGTTCTGATTACGTTTTTTTCGATTACGTTGAGGTCAATAGCAGATTGTACAACAAGAGCATAAAACGAGCCATTTTACCCAAGACGAGGGTGGATAGACACGTCGAGGGGAAAATGAATTTAATGCTCGAGTTTTACACTCTGCTTTTCACTTCGATGGTGAGGAAATTAAATAGCAATAGTGGAAATAATTGTTCACTTACTATGTACCTTTTATTGTTCACGCATTACTGTTATAATTATAAATTTTTAGTTTTATTGATCAATTTACGTACGTAAACGTGTACGTGGGACGTATTTTGATTGATTTGATTTATTTTTATATAAATAAAAAAATATTTATTTAAATACATAGAAACTTCTTTGTTTGTGGCTATTTACACCTGGTTTCCTCGGTCTTAGACGAAGATTGAATGAATTGAAATTTGTTTTTCACTTCTCATGCTCGTAAAGTTCGTATTTATGCTGGATCTAGACGACATAAAATTACTTTTTATGCTCTAGTGCATAAAGTAAAATCTTCGTCCAAGACCAAGGCAATCAGATGTAAAGAGTCACAAATAAAGAATTTTCTACATTTATATTTTAATTTATATAAAACTAATTTATAAATATAATAATGCATGAACAATAAAAGGTACATAGTAAGTGAACATGTTTCCACTGTTGATATTTCATTTCCTCGCCATCGAAGTGAAAAGCAGAGTGTAAAACTCGAGCATTAAAGCCATTTTCCTCGCGACGCGTCTAACCACCCTCGCCGTACCGGCTCGGCCGGTGGCTATATGAACGTCTCGCGTAAAATGGCTTGTTTTATGCTCTTGTTGTACAATCAACTTTAAAGCATTCTTTTTGCTGACAGTATAGTGTTGGGAGTTAGGGGGGGTCATGTGTCCCCTGTGACCCGCCTTCGGACCGCTCCTGAGCTTGACAAAGATTTTAATGTAACGTAATGTAAATTATTTATTGTGCAAACATAAAAAAACAAACAAACATTTAACAAACAGTGAGATACATGTACAAAGGCGAACTAATCCCTTCTAGACTTCTTCTCTTCTTAAGAAGGAGATGGAAGAAATACTCGACCTTTCAAAAAGCTCTTGCTAATACACTGTAAGTAAATATAAGAGAAATAAGCCAGTTGTATGATTTATTTTTAGTGTAGACGTAAAAAATAATTTATAACATCAAATTAAAACTAAATAAGAATAATCGGAAGCAGGAGAAAACTTATCATAATAGTAATCGATAGACTGAACAAAATCGTCTACTTGGAAAAACCCACAGATAAGATAATAGTCAAACTGTAACGTATTTAATTGAAATTAGGCTTCAGTCGTATTCAATTATTTTATAAGTTATCTAGCATCATGTTTGTAAATAAATTAAGTTCATTTCCGAGAAGTTACCTATTTCAAAGTAAACATAAATAAATAACAAATACACTAAATCTCGTTTCACGGTTCAATGATTAGATTGGTAGAATATAACGCTAAAAAAAAATACAAACATTGGAACATAGAACCTCCTCCTTTTTTGAAGTCGGTTAAAAATAATTTTGGCATCATAAAATAAATGGTCATTAAAGTTCGAACTCTGGTCCTTGGAAATAGTTTAAAAAGTTAAGTCGGAAATAGTTTCTATAAATTAACAGAGCCGTCTGTCGAAGTTAACAGAATTCAAGAAAAACACGGCGCAAGGTAAACGTACGTGTGCTCGTCACTGTCCCAATAGTTGGCACCTTTAATCGTATGTCATTAGCAATAGAGATGAGATGACAGCAGGGTGTAGTCTATTATAGTCCATTGGGCAATGGGCATCAGCCTGTCGAGCTCTCGGACGTATACCTTATACGTTCCATTTTTTATTCCGTATAATTTAAAGGGCATGTGCGAAATTACATTTGAAATTTACCACGAGCTTTACGGTGAAGGAAAACATCGTGAGGAAACCTGCACACACCTGCGAAGTAATTCAATGGTACGTGTGAAGTTCCCAATCCGCGCTGGGCCCGCGTGGGAACCACGGCCCAAGCCCTCTCATTCTGAGAGGAGGCCTGTGCCCAGCAGTGGGACGTAAATAGGCTGGTATGAAGAATATAAAGGGCTTATTGTAATAAAAGTCTATAGTCACATGAAAATAATGATGTATTTCTTGAATTTTATGCACAAGAAAGAGCACACGACTGAGGTAAGAAAAAATTTACGATTATACATACGAGTACAATACAGTCCTTTGGTACCTTAATTAAATTGGAATGTGACGGTTAGACAGATCGCCAGGTTTCTACAGTCCGTAGACAGCTGCACTAAGGCCGATGCCGATCAAACTGGTCGAGCCGTTGTGAGATAGAAATACACTACTGGAACAGCTGGGCTACTACGAAACTCGAAGTTCGTGTCGTGCGGTCCCTCTGACACTTACACTATTTAATACGAGAGCGAGAGGGACGGTCAGATACTAACTTCGAGTTTCGTAGTAGCCCTGCAGGCCCTGTACAGTCACCATCAGATATTTCGGAGTGGCCAAGGTGATCAAAAATACCGAAACATGAACTATTATGATACTTAAATAATTAAAGGGCGGACGATGGATGCAATATGGCGACGAAAGCATAAGATGGATAAGACTTTCATTAAACTTCGATTAATATTTTTGTGTAAAAATTTATAGAAATTTGAGTTGATACTTAATCTTCCTAATAATGGTGAAGTATCACTTTACAAATACGTACCACTTGTATCTGTAGATGTAAAGAGATAATTTTCCCCTACACAAGTGGATAGTGAACTATAAAAGGAATGCACTGAAATTATGCAGTATAGAAAAAAAATACGATTATTTACTTTAAAAATAAAATTTTCCAACTATTTTTCAACCATGTTCTCTTTTTTAAACCAATTGTAGTCATATCCACATTACGTATATTGTTCGACATGATTTTGACGTAAATTGCATCCGTCGTCCGCCCACTGTTAATAATATAGTGCATGTGCCGATATTTTTGACCACTTAGGCCGCTACGAAATATCTGATGGGGACTGTACTACGAAGTGCAAACTTTTAACTTCGTATCTTGCCGTCCCGCTAACGGTAATATTTCTTAATACGAGAGTGAAAGGGACGGTAGTAGCAACCCCGCAGATGCCGTATCGTCTAACGCGCTGACGTTCGCGATCGCATTTGCTATCTCTTTCTCTCGCCTTGTATCGTGTGATAGCAAGATGTGGAGAAAACGATTGTTATTTCAAGTGCGTTGGACAATAAGGTCTCTGGATTATGGATTGTTAGAGCCACTTGGTAGGATCAAAACGTATGCAACGTAATTTCTAATATCTGGTTGATATTTCCAACAAAATGTAACATACACACACACAAGTATCATGACTTCATGATAAAACCATTAGCTCTTATAATGCTTTTTTGGATCTTACAATAGTGGCAATCTCGGGCCTGTTTCACGACTTTATGATGAAGTTCAAGTACTTTAGACTAGCCGTTACCCGCGACTCCGCGGGAGCTATGCAATTTTCAGGGATAAAAAGTTTCCTTTGTCCTTCTCCGGGATTCGAACTATCTGTAAGCCGAATTTCATTTAAATCGGTTTAGTGGTTTAGGCGTGATGAAGTAACAAACAAACGGACTTACAAACTTTAGCATTTATAATATTAGTAGGATATCTGCGACGCCATCTCTGTGTATCCGAAAAAAAAACCAAAGACGACATTACGGATATTTATCACATAATATAATAGGATCTTATCAGACAGTCGTAAAACGGGCCCATAATCTCTGAACGATGCTTACACTAGGTCCACTATACCAGTTTGCTCGAATCGGCGCTAGTGCGATACAATATAGCTCAAAACTATGGCTGAGTTACTTTGGTAATTAATACAAAGAATCTTAAACATAAGTAAAGCAAGAATTGAATTAGAATAAATTACGCTTACACGAGTGGTGGGAAGGATTCTCATAATCCATTACATTGTACAAACGGAGTAAGTCAATATTGTATCTTACGATTAAGTTACTAAACGTTTTGTAAAATTATCTAATTAAAAAATTATGTATCAAAAACATTAAAAACTTGCTTATATAAAACTTTTCCAGAAATTGTTTTAATAGGAATAAAAATAGAACAGGGTTAACCTGCGGTGGATTTTAATGTTAATTGTACATATACTGTATGTTTGTACGTTGGTACGTGTACTTTAACCTTTTCAACACAAAGAACGAGTACCTATACCTTGTTAGAATTAGGTTTTAAGGGTAAAATTATTATGAACTGTATTCAGATACGATGTAAAACAAAAGTTTTGCCTTTTTATTTAGATTTTCCTTTAACTGGTTGAAAAGGTTAACTTTACAGGAACCGTCAGGGAGATGAACGATGTAAGACTTGCGTACAGTCAGTTTTAACCTCGTAAGGCCCAACGTCCTACATTTAGGACATCCGTCAAAGTCGACTGATTGACATTTATTTTCAAATTCTAATGGTCAATATTTTATGTGGGCCTTACGAGTCTAACTGAGCAATTCAATGAATGAGGAATTTTGAATATAACATGTATCACGGTATAGATGTAGTGAAAAAAGTTTTTACACAGACCAAGTAAAATTTTTATTAATCTTTATGTCAATGTCATAAAGACCGACACCGGAAAAACTTTGCTCACTTTAACTATATAAAGTTATACGCAACAGGGACATAAACATGGGTTATAACTGATTTATAAAACTCTGAAGCTATTTGCATAATTATATAACTTCAGTAACCAATGTAAAATTCACAACAAAATCAAATTCACAAAACTAATACGAAAAAATAAATAAAAAAATAAATCAACTGAAAGAATATATCCTAGGCACTGATTAAGAGACTTATCCAATAGAATATTATACCTGTCAACTTCTTTAACAACTACATAATGCGTCTAGAAGGCCTATACTAATAAAGCTTTCATTGTATGATGATTAAACCTAATTTTATATTTATTTACATATCAATAAAATACCGTAAACAACTAATAATTGAGATAATACGCCCGAAATCAAGGTAACAGACATATGGTGTAACAATAACACAAGTTTAGTCAATGTGATGATTTGATGATAACGTCGCACAACTAAATCCACTTTAGGTAGTATATTATTACCAAAAGTTAAGAGTTATTCGGTCGGTACATTACGCAGCAGTACGGTTGCATAATCAACTAGAAACCCATAATTGGTATGGTATTCAAATGATACTAAACGCTTCTTTATTTCGCCAGAGCAAGGATTAAACTACAGAGCTCTTTGCAATCAATTCTCAAATCTTACGTCTTTGTCGGAGCAATCAGTAAAAAAAAAAACATAAAACGGGCAGAAACAAACAAGAGGAAATAGTTATTTGTGTCACAAGGGAGCAAAATGGTGTATTTACGGCGAGGGCGTACATTGAATCCAGAATGTAGCGAAGGATTCTACAATAGAATCCTGAGCGTAGCGAGGGATTCTAAAGTAGAATCCTGAGCGTAATGAGGGATTCAAGTGTTAACGCCCAAGATGAAAATAATTTTGCTCCCGAGTCGCTCATACAACTTTTCACACCGAGCATTAAGAAACTTGAAAAAAATAAATTCTATATATTATTAAAGAACAACCAGCATAGAAAATGGCGTGGCTTTCCTATTATCAACTTCAAGAAATGGCATTTGCAATAAAACACTTAGAAAAGCCTTGAACAGAAAAGTTGCACTTTGCTCCCTCTCGTCAGGGAGGAAAAGTTACTTTTCTGAAGGAGAGGTGTGAAAAGTATATTTAAGTATTGTAACTTACGATACGATTATTATTTATCAGATCATTGTTTTTATATCTCCTTTAAGTCGCGTAAATATTGTTAGCTACGTCTTTTATTTTGAGTGCAATGGCGGGGCTACTGTATTGTGCAAGTGTATTGATTCTTACAATATATTTGGCAGGTTTATATTAAATCTTATTCTAGTTTGGGCCGGGGTTGATTTGTGAACTAGATATTGGTGAGAGTAAGTCATAATATGCCTGATCTGTCTCTAGTTCAATCAAGATTTTCTGTAAGTATTTATGTATGTTAATCCATTTATTTCTCTTTGCATGTCAAGAGAAAGATGAAAGTTCTCTATTTGAGACAATCACTCGCTGCACTTGGATTAGCTTAGAGATAAAGAGCCTAAATTCAAGCCTGATGATGTTATGTTTAGATAGTACCTATGGAACGATGGCACAACAACATTGCCAAAGCAGTCGCCTCCCGATGACAATGTTTAGCAAACAAAGTGGCCCAAACTCTTGCTAGTCAGCGCAAACGGAGGTTGACATCCATAACATTCTTAGGGTGACGGAAAGTGATGAAACATCACTCGCCACCAATAACTGGCCACAAACAACTCCAAGACCCGCCGGTCATGGACGAATTGCGATGCAGTGTCACAATAATTACGATAAATAAAAAATAAATAATCTCAGGACACTAAAACAATGCCGCATCACAATGTTGAGGCACGACCGGCATCTAACCTTACATTAATTGGTGTTCACCTTACAATTTTGGATATCCTTAAAACTAATCGTATCATCTATAGATAAAGTAATCAATCGTTCTGGTAAATTCATAAAAGCTATCACTATAAGAACAGTAACGTATTTATTTTGATTACAGGGTTAAACAATTTGCTTTATGTAGTGGCATAATAATAAAATAATCGAGCGTTTATAAACGGTTTTATTGAGATGTCTTTGAAACGCATGACGGAAATCAAAGACGATATTTACTATTTTTTTAAATAACAGGTGGAATTCAGAGCAAAGGGCTTTAAGCGTAAATGGGGCTGCAAAAGAGCGGTAAATAGTTATTTGTGTCACAAGGGAGCAAAATGGTGTATTTACGGCGAGGGCGTACATTGAATCCAGAATATAGCGAAGGATTCTACAATAGAATCCTGAGCGTAGCAAGGGATTCTACAGTAGAATCCTGAGCGTAATGAGGGATTCAAGTGTTAACGCCCAAGATGAAAATAATTTTGCTCCCGAGTGGCTCATACAACTTTTCACACCGAGCATTAAGAAACTTGAAAAAAAAATCTAAATATCATTAAAGAACAACCAGCATAGAAAATGGCGTGGTTTTACAATTATCAACTTCAAAAAATAAATAAAACACTTAGAAAAGCCTTGAACAGAAAAGTTGCACTTTGCTCCCTCTCGTCAGGGAGGAAAAGTTACTTTTCTGAAGGAGAGGTGTGAAAAGGTTATTTCATCACACTTGCTCGTAAACAGTGTCGTTACATGCAGGCTACCTTGGTTGCAACCCCCCCAAATAAAACCCTCGACCTTAATGTGCTTGTCATGAAACCCGTGGTCGGTAAATGAGTCATTGCCCGTATTAATTTTCTTGTAATGAAGCCCAAGGTCGGTAAATGAGTTTGTTACTGCACGGTGTGCTGCAGCGCCTGCAGGAGCGCGGCGCGCGCACGTCGGGCACATGGTGTTGGGGGCCAAGAGCGCAGTCAGCGGTATCGGCAATTTTTGAAAAAATATTAGTTTTTCTTTTACAAATATACAATTTTACTCGCAAATGTGATGAAAAACATTGTATGTCGCACGGGCGGTACTAGAATTACGAACATCGACTCATTAAAGCCCTCAGTCTTCGACTTCGGGCTTCTAATAGACTCTCGTTCGTAATTCCTTATTTACCGCCCTTAAGACACAATGTACTATTGTAGGAACAAACTGATACTGCCGCGGCATTGTTGAATTACTGCATCGCTTTGTTTGTTCAAGCTGTCTGTTATGTGTATACAGAACCTTGTGCTATTGCTAATGCTATGGCGTCACTGACAAGGGGTCACAGACGCCGGAGTCACTTTGCTCTGAATCCCACCATAAGGTTAGTTTTTTACTATGTGAATAATGCAAGTAATTTCAATTCATCGGATTTAATTAATGAAGGTAATCTTTTATTCAACAGTATCTTAGGAGCGCTATTATCTCAAGCAGGCACACATAATTTCAGTGTGGGGGCTTCATTGAATGAAATATATTATTATATTCATTTATTTACTATTTAGAATCCAAACACACAACACAGCGCATACATTTTTATAGGAATTGGTGGGTGGGACTTTTCTGCCAAATAACTGCAGCTTTATAACATAAATCCTTCACAACAGCAACACCGAATAAACTATTAAAGTAAAATCTTCATTTGTCAACAGATCGAACGTGCGCCATATTCCCGCTTGTCAAAGATCGTCATTTTCTAACCGAGTCAATCAGAAAAGGAAGCCAGTGACAAGCAAAAACAGATCCCGCAAGTTACTCCCTCCGATAATAATTAACGCCATCACAACTATCCAGCTATCAGAACGACTAGCACATTAAAACCTCTTTACTAAACATAGGCCTCGTGAGCCGAGACAATGAATGCCTCGCTTGCACTCGTTAATATAAACAAGAGATCAATGCTTTGACGAATTTGATGTCCCAAAAAGTCTGCACATACGATATGGAATCCACCAGTAGCGTAGTTACTTTAATAAGAGAAATATTGATATTAAAGCAAATGACGCTCGCTGTTTTGAACTGAACTGAACTGGTTTAGAGTCGTGTTTAATCATGGGCGGATCCCTAACCACGTAGTTATTTATATTGCGTTATTGAAATTTATTGACAATCGATAGTTTTATGAAATGAATTGCCAAAATATGTTTTAACGGCAACCATAGTTGTAAAGATCACATGAGAGGCAATTTTGCATGAGAAGTAAAGAGGTTTGCTCGACTTTATGCGTAGACTTATTCGGAACGTTTACACGCATACAGAGCGCGATGCTAGCCGTTCGGAGCGCGAAAACAAACGCTTCGTCGGAAGCACAAAAAAGGCACGAAATTCATAAGATATAGCGTTCTATATAGGTACCGCATTATATTTAAGCCTAATGAGTAACTCGTTATCATAGCAGACCTGTCACTAGGCGATATCATGTCCATTTTAACGTTCTCCTTATATTTACAAAATGAGCGTATATTAGTCTTTTTTAGTAAATATTGTGAGATGGTTTTTAATGACTTAAAACCGCCATAACCCCTCATATCGTCACTACTTAAAAAAAAACTCGTAGCTCAAAATAGATAATTTTTCTGAGTGAACTTTATAGACATTACATCACGGTTCAATTTTGTTGACATATTGATTTTAGCTACGAGATTTTTTCAAAGTAGTGACGATATTCCGTTTTCTAGATTTTTTTTTACCGAACAACGGCAAAACAAAACCCTCCAGACACTGGTAAAATTGTCCTCTGATTGTGATGGACGAGCCATACACTAAATTCTTTTTATGTTTAGAACTCTCTAACCAACAATTTTGTAACGGTTTAAACTTTAAATTTTACTTTTTTTACTCATAACTAGTCAAATTACGAATTCGTGATCTTTTGAACTGTCCAGTTCATTGGGCATATCTATCCATTCATTTAAGCCTGTCTACACCACACGGTATAGGAAATATCGCGCAAATTGCGTTAGAATGCTCAGCTATTGATGTATTAGCGTTCAATCATATAAATCATCGTACAGTCGGTTCCCTTCCTTTACATAAGTATCCACTCTTCAATGCAATAGTATGGAAAAGTGGATTATGTTAGAGAACAGACCATATTGCATCACGTATGATATTCCTCGCTATGTCTAAATGACACTATATTTCGTAACAAAGTCTCGACGTTCAGAAGAGCTTATCACTTCTAGAAAAAGCGTACCTATAATAAAACTGCGCCTTTATTTAGCCGTCTTATTTCTATTGGATTACATACTCAGATAAAGTGTTCTCAAACACAAATAACGATAATCCGTGGTTATTTGATACATTTGATTGATCTGGAATTAGACCGCGTCACGAACGAAGGTATTAACTGACGTCATCTACTTGGACGAGTAAATTGCTTATCGCGATATAGGTAAGCACCTAAGTCTTATATCAGCGCTGCAGGCGTTTAACACCTCAGCATAATGCTGAGTCAGCGGCCGTTTCACTTTTGCGAGGACACACAAAATCATATATTTTAATTTTTGTATTTCTTTTTTTTTTTTTTGTTTTATTTGTGTTTGCTGTTGTTGTTTTTTAGTTTGGTTGTATTTGTGTGTCTTTGTGAATGTGAATAAATGTCTTCTATTCTATTCTATTCTATTATGTGTTAGGATGTGATTCACTTGCGACAGGGCGATTGATTAGTCGTTGAGCGAGCGTTACCCATTGTGTTGTCTAATACTACTTTTTTCTAATAATCGTGTCTTACTACATTTACGTTTTATTTGTTAAATTCTTGATTTATTTTAAAAGGTAAAGTAAAAAGTACTACAGCACCCAAATTAACGGCACTTTCTAAATTTTGGGACACAATTCAATCTTATTTTTTAATTTATTGGAATGTATGACACGGCCAGCATTCGTTTTCAGTTCTACGCGCTCCAAAAAGAATCGCTTTTAATGTTGACATCAATGTAAAAGTGTACTTAATTATTTTAGTTGAATCCGGTTAAACTATAATCAGATACGAAACAGATAACCAATTAGGCAACATACTAAGTACATAATTAAATAGATTACTGTCGCCGCACTTCCTTTGCAACTTTGGTCAGACGAGAATGTTCAAGAAACTAATTGAGAGTGAGTTGCCTTGCATTGCCGTGGTTGATCCATCATCGATTACTCGATAGCCACGCGGCTCTGCGTCAATTGCATGTTTCATTTACCCAATGCAAGAGCCGAACTATACCTACATAAAGAAATATCATGGGAGAATTGAGAGCAATCGACCTAACCTCTCAAAAAAAAACACGATATAGTATACAGTCAATGATTAGAGAAAAAAAATTGTCACGAATTTTTGTTTTCTTTCAATTTAGTAATTTTTCGAAAAATCTACATATTTGTCTCTTTCTAAAACGCTTTTCTCTATGCAGTTTGTGTGGCGCAACATGCATATATGTGATGTCACATGAGTAAAGGTAGTTTAATAATTGTTTTTTCGTTCCGTAACACGCATTGACAAGCTTTGATTCACTATTCATTAAAAATTAGACAAATACCGAATTCCGTCAATGTCCTCAAGCCGAATGAAGGCGCTCCACTGACGTGCCGTGTGTTTAATTGGGTATTATAAAAATATTAATTCTAAATATTTACTTTGCGTTGTATACGAATCAATAAATCTGTGTCTAATATACTGAAGCACCCAAAAAGCTTGTCCTTTTTGTTAAATATTAGGTACAATTATGTACCGATCGTTTATGTACCTTCTATCAAGTTACGAGTCGATGCACCGTCAGCACTTAGTATTGTATGTAAATACATTCAAATAATCATATATTGCTAAAGAATATTGTACAATGTTAAATGTCTGATGGATGACTATTAGGCCCTTAAAACGTGTATTACACGCCTGTGCACGACAGCAAACAATGGCTTTAGGCTCGTGATGTTGTGTAGACTATCGAGTCCGAAATCAAGGCAGTCTTTAAACTATCAAGGGCCCTTGGGCACTTTACGGTAATAAAGCCAAGATTTATCCAAACATTTGTTAAAAAAGTTATCGAAAATAAATTATAAAAAGTCACAAGGCATTTGTCAGTAAACTCTGCAGCGTTGTATGATTTTAAACGATCAAATAATAAATAGATGCAGAACTTTGGGGCTAATAGGGCATGAGTTCCAGCAACACACATTGTTATGTGTGATTTCTTCACAAAACAATCAATACGCTTTTTCGAAAACGATTTTGCAGTATTTAACATTCAATTGAATTGGTTTTTTTTTTACAGCAACGATAACAACACTTGCTAGACTATGTTGGAATACCGTGAGCACCATATTCCCTACACTTTTACAGGCACCGATGTGGAGCTATAAGCTATTCTTATTAACTTTATTCCCGATAAATATGTTGTCGAACAGCATGCACACTTATTAAAGTCAACGCTGACAGTGGCCTTTTTAACACTGTCTGATAAGTTCTTGATATTTTACGAGACTGATATCTGTGATGCCGTCCTGTTCATTTCGTTCGAATAAACAGAGATCTCATCGCAGATTTCTATCACATTTAATATCGAGAAATTATTAGATAGTTATGAAACAAGACCTTACATGGGTAGTAGCAATATGCTAAAGGTCAACTTTTGTGCAATAGTAAAACTTATAACGCGTTACTTTTCGAAGTTTTCGAAAGAAGAAATTATAATAGCGGTCGTAAACATGTTCAATGAAATTGACCAAATGTCGACATTGCTTGAAGTCACGCACTGTTTTATAACCCTCATGCCACCGGCATAAGTAGATATTTTTTCATTAAAGCTGATGTCATTACCTCCACAGCTTCCACTCAGTGCTAAACCACTCGGCACTGTAAGTATATTTCGCAATAGGACGGTGTCAGGTGGTGTGTAACTGTAACACCAGGCAGGTCACTGTTTGTCGACGGTGCGTTTGAGCCACTGCATAAAATGGAGCAGTTCACAATATACCCCGTACTCGTCGCTGTAAGTATATTTCGCAGTAGGACGGTGTCAGGTGGTGTATATGTAATACCAGGCAGGTCACTGTTTGTCGACGGTGCGTTTGAGCCACTGCGTGAAGTGCCGCAGCTGCCACACGGCGCGCGCGCTCTCCTCGCGCAGGCGCGCGTTGTGTCGCCGCAGACGACGCACCTGTTGGAGTTTGTCGCGTTTTAACATGCTGGTAGTATTATGCGTATCGTACACACCGAGACGCAACGTGGCACGTTTCATACTCCATTCATTATTAATACTTTTTTGAATCGGGCATCAGGCGTTACTTTGCGGAGGTCACTCTATTTGTCGGAGTTGACACAACGCAACATTATTTTTTTATGAAAAAACTATGCCATTAAAATCTCCCAAATTGGCAAAAGAGGGAGATTTGCATCTTCAGTTGTCCTTGCCAGCGCAACTGTGCCAAATAAATGCCAACTAAACTTGGTAAACGGCTAAAGAAAAACTAAGTCTTTTAGGTAAAAATAGTTTTGGTGTTACGTAACGTTTTAGTAGGGTGGAGAGGGGGGGTACAGAAAAACGTTTTGGCGCGTTACATGAGGGGGAGGGAGGGTCAAAAATGTTACGTAACACTTGGAACGCCCCCCTTACCTCCTCCTCGAGCTGGTGCTGGGTCCGCTGCGCGGTGTTCCGTTCAGCCTCGAGCGCGGCCACGCGCGCCGCCAGCCCGCAGCCGCACGCCGGCGCCGCGCCTGCCATAGCCGGAGCCGCCTCTGATGTCTGCACAACAAACTTATTTGAAGATTGTTTTTAAGCACTGAATACTAGTCGCAAATCGTGTAGGTAGTGCCACCAGAGTTGCGGTCAAGTACACAAGAACATGTCATGTAATGACAGCGAGACTTTGACATTCACTCATTCATTTCATTCATTCTCTTTTTATGCAATCAGTTCTACATGTAGGTGTGTGTGTAATCTAATCATTCACTTCAAACTCTCGTGGCACTGCCTATAGCGTGCGAGGTACTCGAATATTTCCGAATGTCAGGCGAGTACTTTCCCGGCCACAATTTACGGGTGCAATAACTCTAGTACAGAAAGTGAAAGCCAATAGTGGGCTGTGGGGATAGTGTTGGGTAAAGTTAGTGGGTGACTGACCGGCGGCTCCGTCCAGGACTCGTAGGCGGGCGGCTCGGGCGGCGGCTCGGGCGCCGGCTCGCCCGCCTCGATGCTGGGGTATTGGTGCTCCTCGCAAATCTGAATCAAGACAAGCATACATCACAGCTGTGTGGATTACATATTTTCATTATAGAGCAAGAGCCTGCGACACGGCCGGTGGCTCTCTGGTATGTAGCACGTACTAAAGTGTATAAAACTTATTACGTTTATAAGTATTCTGGCAAATAAAATAATTCGGTACTACTCAAAAAAATGAAGACTGAAGACAGTCATAATCATCATGTCACATCCACTGCTGGACATAGGCCTCCCCCAAGGCTCTCCACTCAGACCGGTCTTGTGCTTTTCGGATCCACCGCGATCCAGCGATCTTAACCAGGTCGTCGCTCCATCTTGTTGGAGGCCTACTGACAGCTCGTCTCCCGGTCTGCGGACGCCATTCGAGAACCTTTTGACCCCATCGGCCATCAGTCCTGCGAGAAACTTCAGTTTCGCAATTCTTCAAGAAGACAGTACCGATGGTAAATCTAGCTTGATCAAAAACCTTGACTTTTCCTTCCGTTGTGCTTATTAACGTGGGATGGCAATGACGTAAATGACCTACCGACCAGTCAAAATGCTCGAATCCGATCAGGGTGTTTAATTGTCAATTCGACTACAAAGCAAAATTATAAAAAAAATATCTATGCGGCAAAATGCCTAAACAGTAAATCGTCACTCAGCTTCACTTTAGGCTCTATAAAAATCCATTTAAAGAATGCCAGGTATACCTGTAGCATGGCCCTAGTGGCGGTGTGTACCAGCGTGGCCCAATCGAGCGCGGAGGCGTCGGGCAGCGGCAGCGGGCCGGGCGCGGCGGGCCCGGGCGGCGCGGGCGGCCCCGGCCCCGGCACCGGCCCCGGCCCCGCCACCGGCCCCGCCGCGCCGGACCGCGAGCCCTCGCCCAGCTCCGCGTCCATCAGGCGCATCAGCTCATCCTGGAGAATCACCACCGTTACAGTTTGGCGAATCTAGATTACGGTCGTCAAGTATCTAGAGTAGGATCCAGTTCATCTTGGAGATAGTACTGCCGTTTCAGAAACTGGAGAAGCAACTTTACGGTCTTAAGTCAGGTCGATTCACAAGAGCTGTCACGAATAACATGTGTGCCCCCTGTTATGCATTTATTATTATTAGTACCTGGGCGACCGAGCTTTGTTCGAGCTAAATAAAACTCCATAATAAGCGTTTTCCCAGAGATAAGAAAAAGCTAGATCGATTTGTCATCCCCGAAAACACTTACATACCAAATTTCATCGAAACCGTTAGAGCCGTTTCCGAGATCCCCGATATATATACATTCGTACCGTTAATAAACATTTGCTCGTTTTTAAAGAATATAAAAGTCTATTAAGATTGGTTTTTTGGAATCTTTTTGTATTTCTATTTCAATTCCAAATTTTTACTTTTACGGTCATCCCGTAAAACCGAAATTGAAAATACAAACTGAAATATAGATGCACAGAAAAAACAGAAAAATAAGACCATCACTGGGAATCGAACCCAGGTCCTCGGTAATCCGTACCGCGTGCTATACCGCTACACCACTGATGGTCAACGGTACCGACACGAATTTCCCTATGCACCTCATATCTCAGCTTGTGTTTCTTACTTAGTCACTTAAGCAGAGACGCTAGCGACATGTAGCGGTATAGCACGCGGTACGGATTACCGAGGACCTGGGTTCGATTCCCAGTGATGGTCTTATTTTTCTGTTTTTTCTGTGCATCTATATTTCAGTTTGTATTTTCAATAAAAGTCTATCACAAATAATTATTGCATTATACACATTAACTTATATATTAAGAACAGTTCCAGCAGAAAAAAACTGACAAAATGGAACGTTGCCAGCTCAGCAGGTATAAACGCTCTTAAATGGTATACAAAGTTCAGCATTTCTATTAGTATATCTGACCGTGAGCGAGCTGGTGTGCCGCTTGTGTCGCGGGTGCCGTGGCGAGGCGTCGTGCGAGCGGCGCCGCGCGTCCGGCGGGGACGCCGGCGGCGAGCGCCGCGCGCTGCGACCCGACCCGCCTGCAACAACATACCGTCCATGTAACACTACACTTTACCTAGCTTAGCTCGCGAGAACTATTACAAACAGGAAGAAAAAAAAAATAACCTCATAAAAACATCACAATGAGGGCTATCGTTTTTTGTCTCACTAGATGGCGCACTGTTGCGTGAGGTTTTTAAGTGTGGCTTTCAGAGTTTGTTATTACGGGCGTTAAAACAAAGTTTAGATTAAAATCATATTTAAAACACCTTAAAACCGTACCATAAAAATATCCAGCAACCACAGTGTTGCTTAGTCCCGTTTTGTTCGGAAAAAAACGGAGGACAAAAGTTTCCGAAAGACAAAACTGTCTCAAAACACAAACATTCATTGCCCCGTAACGCATAATTGCCATAATTAATTTCTGGTTATGCAAAATATTCACAAAATCTTCTTATTATAAATTAACCAGCGTAGCTCACCCAAAAACTATGAGATTTGACATTTCGGAGACCTCACGCTACACTAGCGCCTCTAGCGGCGAATTCATTCGCGATAGCCCTCATTATCACAACAATAGAACAAAGACAAGACATACATGACGTTAAATAGGTTCCCACTCATCATAATGCATTGCATGCATGCATAATTCTGTAGCAATTTTGGAAAAATTAAAGAGTGTCTGACCAGTGACGTGAGGTTGGATAAGCACTCGTTGCCCGCGATGGCATATAAGTTACTAGTGCGCAAGTATCAAACAATGCTGTGTGTGGACCGGTGCTGTATCCGGAGCTGTCGGAGTGCGGCGGCGAGTGCCTGCGCTGGTAGCCACTACCACTTAGTATACAAACACTCGCTGCCATAAGTCACCAGCGAGCAAGTAGTAGATACAATACTGTAAAATCCAATTTAGATGTGCAAGAAAAATCGTGCAAGCTGTATTACATTGCGAGGCCGTAAAGCGAACGAGATTGAAGCGATCAATCGAGCGCCGCAATGTATTACGACTTGCACGATTTTTCTTGCAAGCCTAAATAAACGGCCGGGCGCTGCCCGTCGCCGCGCGCCGTCTGGCAGCTGCAGGCTGTAAAGTGTGTGTACCGGTGCCGTATCCGGAGCTGTCAGAGCGCGGCGGGGAGTGCCCCCGCTCGTAGGCGCGCCGCGGGCGGCCGGGGCGCTGCCCGTCGCCGCGCGCCGTCTGGCAGCTGCACTGTTAGTGTGTGTACCGGTGCCGTATCCGGAGCTGTCAGAGCGCGGCGGGGAGTGCCCCCGCTCGTAGGCGCGCCGCGGGCGGCCGGGGCGCTGCCCGTCGCCGCGCGCCGTCTGGCAGCTGCACTGTTAGTGTGTGTACCGGTGCCGTATCCGGAGCTGTCAGAGCGCGGCGGGGAGTGCCCCCGCTCGTAGGCGCGCCGCGGGCGGCCGGGGCGCTGCCCGTCGCCGCGCGCCGTCTGGCAGCTGCACTGTAAGTGTGTGTACCGGTGCCGTATCCGGAGCTGTCAGAGCGCGGCGGGGAGTGCCCCCGCTCGTAGGCGCGCCGCGGGCGGCCGGGGCGCTGCCCGTCGCCGCGCGCCGTCTGGCAGCTGCACTGTTAGTGTGTGTACCGGTGCCGTATCCGGAGCTGTCAGAGCGCGGCGGGGAGTGCCCCCGCTCGTAGGCGCGCCGCGGGCGGCCGGGGCGCTGCCCGTCGCCGCGCGCCGTCTGGCAGCTGCACTGTTAGTGTGTGTACCGGTGCCGTATCCGGAGCTGTCAGAGCGCGGCGGGGAGTGCCCCCGCTCGTAGGCGCGCCGCGGGCGGCCGGGGCGCTGCCCGTCGCCGCGCGCCGTCTGGCAGCTGCACTGTTAGTGTGTGTACCGGTGCCGTATCCGGAGCTGTCAGAGCGCGGCGGGGAGTGCCCCCGCTCGTAGGCGCGCCGCGGGCGGCCGGGGCGCTGCCCGTCGCCGCGCGCCGTCTGGCAGCTGCACTGTAAGTGTGTGTACCGGTGCCGTATCCGGAGCTGTCAGAGCGCGGCGGGGAGTGCCCCCGCTCGTAGGCGCGCCGCGGGCGGCCGGGGCGCTGCCCGTCGCCGCGCGCCGTCTGGCAGCTGCACTGTAAGTGTGTGTACCGGTGCCGTATCCGGAGCTGTCAGAGCGCGGCGGGGAGTGCCCCCGCTCGTAGGCGCGCCGCGGGCGGCCGGGGCGCTGCCCGTCGCCGCGCGCCGTCTGGCAGCTGCACTGTAAGTGTGTGTACCGGTGCCGTATCCGGAGCTGTCAGAGCGCGGCGGGGAGTGCCCCCGCTCGTAGGCGCGCCGCGGGCGGCCGGGGCGCTGCCCGTCGCCGCGTGCCGGCGGCGCCAGCTCCTCGCCCGCCGTCTCGCAACTGCACTTGTAGCTTGACGCGAACGTCACTGTCACCTGGCATATAAACAATCCACATTTCAGAAGCGAAAAAAGTTAATTAAGCTACGTTAAAAAAGCTATAGTAAAACCTCGATTATTCAAACCAGGAAGGATACATAAAAATTCAGTCCCAATTAATTCTGATAATCGATCAGTTCTACTTTATTTCTAAGGGCCGCCACCAGCGGCGTGCTGTTTCAACATAGCAGTGACCCGTCTCGCGCAGCGCTGAAACGAGCACGCTGCGCCCGCGTCAAGCCGTGCCGAAGCCGCTTGCGTCGAATCGCAGTGCGTACTGAGCCTTAGGGTGTGTTCACACAGCGGCCGTTCGATTCACGTATGCGGTCATACTGTCTACGGTACCGAAGTTCACATAGCGTTTCTCATCTCAAGTCTCGAAATCCTGATTACCTCGATACCAATTAAGTTTCCCTCAATGCGTTTTGCGTTGCAATTTTATTTTTATAAACATCTAAATAATAATAAATAATCTATTGGTTTATCTCATAATATTGGTCGATCTTCAATAGCGCAATCGTAATAAGAAATCCGAACACGAGATTTACGATCTGATATGAATGAACGATTTTCGACTAATACATTAAATAAAATTACATGTATTAGTGATCACACGCATACGGGCACTAACCTAACCAACAAAAAGTTGGAAAACCCCCGACATTGTCAATTCAAAGTTCAATATCTCAAAAATGGCTGAACCGATTTTGATGAAAAAATAATCATCATCGCTAAAAAATCCGCTTTCAAATAAAAAAAATCGGTCAACCCGTTTAAGAGCTACGGTGCCACAGACAGACACACATAGCGGTCAAACTTATAACACCCCTCTTTTTGCGTCGGGGGTTGAAATATAACCGTGATAGGGAGACTAACCGTGACCGGATCGGAGGTCTTGAGCAGATCGACGAGCTGGTCGTGTGGCAGCGCGACGACGGCGGCGCGGCACACCTCGAGCAGCCGCGCGCCGGACCGGATGCCGGCGCCGGCCGCGCACCCGCCGCCCTCCACCGCCACCACCAGACCGTCCGGCTGCACGTGGAAACCTGGCCACGTTGATGGTGTTCATTAATGCAGCCGGCACTTCCGTAGGTTTACAGATATAAAGCGCAATGTATTTCCATCGGGAAAAGTCGAATCTCCAAAGGGACTCAAAAGGAATATGACGGCACCCGAAGTATCAATCAATTATTGTATTAAATGAGTGACATTTTCATATCCATTAATAAGGAACTTTATTATTTAATGTCAAACCCCCGAGTACACTGAGATGTTATAACCCCTACGATCAAACAGAGAATTATAGTTTAAACAAAAATCCGACTGTCTTAAAAAACTGTACAAAAAATCCTACTATTTTGTCTACTAAAGTTGCAGTTTTCTAACACTGATAGTCTTTGAGCAAAGCCACGGGACGGACGGACAGATAGACATGACGAAACTATAAGGGTTCAGTTTTTGCCATTTTGGATACGGATCCCTAAAAAGTGAGGTAGTGTACCGAGCTGACTGGCGGCGCCGCGCTCCAGCGTGACCTCGGGCAGCGCGTGCGCGAGCGGCGGCGCGACGCCCGCGAGCCGCCGCAGCGCGCCCGCCGCGTGCCGCAGCCGCACCGACTCGCCGCGGTGATAGAACACGCGCGTCCACCCGCCGCTCACCACCCAACCTGCAAACAGCATCACAGTTTAAAATAATATCATCATTATCATCTCAGCCGTAGGACGTCCACTGTTGGACATAGGCCTCCCCCATAGACTTCTAGTTGCTTCCACCGCGAACCCGCGGCTATAACCAAGTCATCCGTCCATCTCGTTGGTGGACGTCCTACGCTGAGCTTGCCGATCCGTGGTCTCACTCGCGAACTTATCGGCCCCAACGACCATCCGTTCTCCGTGCTATATTGAAAAGCGTCGTATGATACACGGTTGGCAAGGTTTTACAAAATCGTAACGATGAAAACCCTCGCCTTACGGCTCGGGTTTATCACTCGTCAACTCATTTGTAACACCTTACTTGCCAACCTCGTATCACAAATAACTATATTACCGGATGGATGTCAGCAAGTAGATGGCGGCTGGCTAGTTAACAGAAAACGGGCGATACTTCCGGTAGCGTCTACTACACCAATACACTGGCGTTGATGACCGCCTTTCTTACGCCGGACCGGTGTCCGTCGCGCCGCCATACAACACCGCAAGTCCGACAAAAAAACGGTCCGATGTCCGGTGAAACCAACGGACGTCTACAAGCGGCCTGAGGGTTCCGTTTTTTCTTGAGGTACGAAACCCTAAACACTGAAGTTCAGCACAGGTGGTCGACTCACCAAGTAACGAGCTGGTAGGCAGCACGAGTATGATCTGCCGCGTGGTGTCTTCAACCAGCACGATGGTGTCGGGGGATATGCCCAGCATGCATTCCAGCACCGCGCCGCCCGCGCCTTCGTCCTGCACTTGGACCTGCAATGAAACAAACAAACCTTAGCTTTCACGTTACGATAAAAAAATTACAGAGTAGCAATACATTGCCGGCCTTGAATAAACCAACACATCGTAGCTAGTTTTGTAGCCCCGCAGTCTATAGTTATTCGAATGAATTTACTCGTATTGTGAAAATCCGGCTTTCAGCCGTGTTGTCTTATTCTCAGAGCGTTGATATCAGTGCAATCGGTCTGACGTAGGATAGGGCAATTTAAAAGGCAGGTAAATTTTAAACATTTTACTACAGCCGTTTTGGGGCATGCAGGCAGGCCACTAATTAAATATGGGGTTCGGTTGAAACGTAAAAAACGTGAATGTCATTGACAGCAAAAAACAATTATTTTCGTGTTAGCAAAAACAAAATAAGCCATAAACGTGATACGCTAAGCGATAAACTACCACATTTACGGGCGGGGTTGAAGCATAATCCATTCCTGTGTTTTAAGAAAATCTAAGAATAATGTCCACAAACTTAAACCAATTGCAATTCTGCGACCACACTGATTGAGATTTTAGAGATATTCAATTTTCGTAACATGCGGGAATCGGAGGTTCAAAAAGCGTTAGCTTATATCTTTATTAAAATAGTATTCTGGGTTGTTTTTCAACTATTAGATCGCCTTACCAAGATACCTTTTAAGTATTACATAAGCAAAATTTTACAAATTTTTGCCTCTTTCATCATCTCTTCTTTGGCGATTTTTTTTTTTTTAATTTGACTGGATGGTAAACGAGCAAGTGGGTCTCCTGATGGTAAGAGATCACCACCGCCCATAAACATTTGCAACACCATGGGTATTGCAGATGCGTTGCCAACCTAGAGGCCTAAGATGTGATACCTCAAGTGCCAGTAATTTACTCTCCACGCCGAAACACAACAGTGCAAGCACTGCAGCTTCACGGCAGGATTGGCGAGCAAGATGGTGGTAGCAATCCGGGCGGACCATGCACAAGGTCCTACCACCTGCTGTTTAAGAAAAATTTTCAATGGAAAAATGTCTATAGCTTTTTGAATACGACTTACATGGAAGCACATAGCGCCGCCGACTTGTACGTCGTTGGCGGAAGTATAGTGGCGCGGCAGCACGGCGCCGCCCGAGTTGCTGCCACTCTTCATCAGGAGGGAAGAGAATATCGCTGCAACAAAGTCTACAAATTCAAACGAAAGTATTTGAGTCATGGAATCTGTTATCAAAGTAAATATGAGTCATTAGAGTCATATACTTATAAAAAGTAAGTGGCAAAGTGGTGTGGAAACAAGGATTTAAATTTGACAAAGCTTTCTGCTCACTCGATAACTCTCTATTACTCTCTTTTCATGATAATTATTAACATTCAACGTAAGGCACTTGTCTCACCGCCGACGATGAGAGAGAAGCGAGCAGAGCGAGTAACTAGACACGAGTGGGCGAGCAGTGAAAAGCGAGTGTTCGAGCACGACTGGCGATTACTCGCTCCACTCGCTCGAGCCGGGCGGCCGCCAAGCTAACAGCGCTGAGCGAGTATCGCTGAGCTAGTTTTATAGCTCAGCGAGTTTTATAGCTCTTGTCGCTGCGACAAAAGATGTAAGAGCGCGTTCTCGCCGGCAGTGTGAACCGCCAGCGATCAACTATTAATATATATGTCTCTTTTACTCACACGGGATCTTATATCTTTTGTTCGTTTCTTGAGCGAGAAAATAGTCGATAGCCAATCGTTTCCTCGCCGGCGGTGAGACAACTGCCTAAGGTTTCATAGGTTGTACGTTGCATAGTGTAGTAACAATAACCACATAATATACTGACCCCTCAAATGTATGCAGAATCGGTAATTTTGTATGAAGGGTGGGCCAAATTTTGTGCCGCTGAGTATATCAACTTCCATTTAGAAATGAATTCATAAGTGATCCAATCATCTAAGGCAATGTACAGTCGAATAAACTAAATCATGTACCAGGGTGGAACCTTTCCGCAGGAACACAGGCGCATTCGCACCAGATAGCAAGCCCTTACAGTCGCAATCAAACGAACACACAAATCTCCTTTTAGTAATATTAGTAAGAAGTCAATACATACAAAACTTTTGTCCAGTTTCGAGCGTCGTGGCCGTCACGTGGTTTTTCGCCAAGTCCTTCAAGTACTCCTGTCGTGTCCGCGTCGCCATCGTACTGAATTTTGGAGACTGGATCGCAGCGTTCTCGCCGTTAATTACCTAAAACAATAAAGTAAGAATTCATTATGGAACCATGTTTGAAATAATTTCTTATATCTTAGTATAAGTGATGAAGAATTGATATGGAAAATATTTAACAACTATTTATTATTACACGGTACATGTTGATAGTAAATAATCGATTGATTCAGGCGTTACTTTTCGGAGGTCCATAACAATTCACAGCATTTTTTAAATCGTAGCCCCTTGATACAATTAAGTTGATTTAGAAATGAAAAAAAATATATGCAAGAAGTATACCATACCTTACTCAAAAGCAAGTCCGTGAAAGCTTCCCCCTTAGGATAAACAGCGCCATCTCTGATCGGCGGGCCGAACAGAGGCACTTCTTTGGCTCGACTCACGGCGATACTGTAATGGGTGTTGTCTGTACAGGGGTCAATCGCCCTCACCACCACAAACACATGTTGAAACTGCGAGCGAATGTTGCGCGGCGTAAACGGCGCAGCGCCCGGCTCTTGGAATACTATAGTTACAATATCATTGCCTATATGTCGTTTTCTGAGCAGCTGTTGTCTATTGTTGGGCGTGTAGGGAAGCATAGTGGACACGTGGAACATGATCTCGCAGCCTTGATAGGTCGTATAGACGGAGTAGAGACCGGTGGAGTCCGTGCGGTTGTCAAGTCCCGCTTTGTATTTATCGAAGTCTTTTAACCGGACCGTGTGGCCAAGCATCTGTAGGAACTCGACGAAGGCCGGGCCCGCTTCTTGGTTGTTGTACATCTCTTCTTCAGTGGACTGGCCGCTCTTGCAGTACATGACGCCTACTTTGTAGTGCCGCGTCACGCATTGCTCGTCCAGCCGCAACAGTTGTTCCTCGGCGCCGCTGCTGTTGGTGCCGAGCCTGTAATTACAAGTTGGTGAAACGTTTTAACCGATTATCGGTTCAGCAATCAGAGATACGCTAACGCGAAATCGAGTCGAGAGAAAACTGGCGCATTAGCGTGCGAGTAATTAGACAATCTTTAAAACCTAAGATGATTATGTTTTTCAATATATGGAAATAAAAAAAATGACAATATGCGTTTGTATTGCAGTTTTTTTTATTTTTATGAAACGGAGCAGGCAAATGAGCGAACGGATCATTTAATGGAACAATGATTTGATCGATTTAACATTTGATAAAGTCATTAAATATCTTTTTGGTAGACAGAATGACTGTATAATTAAACAGCCTCAATAAAGTAAACTACTCTGATAAATTGGCCGATGGGGTCAGAAAGATTCTCGAATGGCGTCCGCGGACCGGGAGACAAGCTGTCGGTAGGCCTCCAACAAGATGGAGCGACGACCTGGTTAAGAACGCAGGATCGCGGTGGATGCGGAAAGCACAAGACCGGTCTGAGTGGAGAGCCTTGGGGGAGGCCTATGTCCAGCAGTGGACGTCTTTTGGCTGACATGATGATACACACACATACCTAAGACAGTTGAGCTGTAACTCCGGCGCGACATATTCCAGCACTTCCTTAGTGTTATAAGTAGCTGTATTGTTGCTCGGCTTGGCTATTGGCAGAGCGTCCTCTAACAGCGACCCGCGTAGCGTGAGCAGCTCAGAGGTGCGCACGATCAGACGGTACTGCCAGGCGAGCTGGGACGCCGGCGCGGACGCGTCGCCGCCGCCCCGCCGCAGTTCCACTCGCTCCTTCTTTATCGATATCGCCACGGGACCCAGTGTCTCATCCATACCGAACCAGTTCTGATGGGCTGTTGACAACAAAATATGTGTCACTACTTTAAAAAAAACTCGTATCTCAAAGTAGATAATTTTTCTGAGTGGACCTTATGAACATTACGTCAAGGTTCAATTTTGTTGACATATTGATTTTAGATACGAGATTTTTCAAAGTAGTGACGCTATACTTGGCTTGTGTGTGTTGTGTGGCTTGTGGTTTTAATTGTTGACGTGAAAAGTAATAGTTTTCCAAATAAAGTGACATTAACATCATCACTATTATTTATACAGGAAAAACTTGACCGCTTAAATGGCGGTACAGTCACCTGTATTAATATCTGCCACAGCGGAGCGTACAAAAATATCGGACACATCCTACTGGCCCTAGTAATAGAGTCGTATCAGATATTTACGCACGCTGTGTTATGTCAGATATTGGTGCTGATCATTGACATTTATGTACCAGGCACTAGACAGGCTGTTTGGAACAAAACGCGCGGCGCATCAATCATCAATATTACTTTGACACAACCCCTGTCACGGACGTCAACAAACCACAGTGAAAGCTTCACAAATCCGCGCTGTGAACAAATTTTGTGCGCCGTTTTGATGTAAGAAACATGCAATCTATTCTATACATAGATGTCGATGGTGCTGATAGTTTACGTTAACCAGTCACTGGCTGAAACATTCTTGATGAAGTTTGTGATAATTCAAGAAGATCCATATTCAATGAACTATATACCTACCATTACTTTGCTCACCCCCTTCTATGCAACAAAATATGTCTTCATGCAGCTCCATCACTTCCACACTGTATGAACACACATAAATCACACAAACCCAACTATCACCGACAGCACACTACACTAACGCGTTTCGTACTTAACCAGAGTTCATCCTCAGAAAGCAAGGTGCTTCGTCGAATAGCATCGACAATGACTTACGTTGAGTATAACAGTAATTTCTATAATACAGCGCGCTTTGGTCCTGACTTTCGACTGGGAGTGGGTTGAGAGTCCTGGCGAAGGGACAGCCGTACCGCCAGTGCGTGTGTCCTGGCGGGAACTCGAGCACGAAGATGCCTGACTGATGTACTCTGGGTGCGACGATGCAAGTGCGTCTAGCAGCAACTGGATGAAGTCAGCCAAAGGTCCAGCTCCGCCGCGCAGCTTTCGCAAGGTACTTACGTCGACATCGACAATGACTTACGTTGAGTATAGAAGTAGTTCCTATAATACCGCGCACCCTGGTCCTGGCTTTAGACAGGGAGTGGGTTGAGTGGTTGGCGAAGGGACAGCTGTGCCACCAGAATGTGTCCCGGGAGGAAACTCGAGCACGAAGATGCATGACTCACCCTGGGTGGAAGCGTGGAAGGTGAGCCTTCCACGAGATGCTTACGTCGACATCGAGAATTACTTACGTTGAGTATAGAAGTAGTTCCTATAATACAACGCTCCCTGGTCCTGGCTTTCGACCGGGAGCGGGTTAAGAGTCTTGGCGAAGGGGCAGCCGTGCCGCCAGTGCGTGTGTCCCGGCGGGAACTCGAGCACGGAGATGCCGTAGGCGGCGCGCGGCCGGTGCCAGCTGCCGTGGTGGCCCGGGATGGCGCCGCGAGCCGTCCGCCAGCAAAGGGAGACGCAGCGCTCTTCCTCGCCTGTCGAATGTTCCAGAACATTATGGACTTTTGTTTGCGAATATAGATTCTGACAGAGCAAACATGACATATAAAAACAGTTTCTAGTCTTTCATCATCATCAGCCTACAGCAGTCCACTGCTGGACATAGGCCTCTTCCATGTCGCGCCACAACACTCTGTCTTCAGCCCCTCGCATCCATGAGGTCGTCCATCCACCGTGCCTCAGGACGCCCTACACTACGCCTTACTGCGACTTAGTCTTTGCATGGGCAAAAATAACACACAATCAATGTTTAGTTATGTGCCCAAATTATTTGGTCCCGTGCCACAACTGGTATGCTGGGTATGCATGCCATTCATTGGCTATCCCTGGATTAATTTGTATTGCTGTACAATATATACCTATCAAGTATTTTTAATTACAACCTAGGTGTTAACAGCTCATTACTGAAATACCTAATAAGCTCATTAAATGACTAAACATCCACAATTTTACCTCAGTCAAAGCATACATAGAACTTACAAAACTTTTCCTTGAAATAATTGTGCATCAAAATCCCTACTTCAAATGACTAAGTAACTTATGCAACAGCATTCTCTTTCATAGAAATGCGAGTGATCATCAGAGGTCGAGAACACTGCATTGAAATGAACTAAAAACCTGTTTAATGACTCATGCACATAAAATGTACTTTAGGCATAACTAACAGGACACAGACAACTTGAACTTGCTCAAACATAACATATAGGATGTTACATATTGTAATAAGTTTATAATTTGTTGACAAGAATGGAATATGAATTCATTATCAATAGGCCAGATTCCTAAAAATATACATATAATTAGTCTGTCAGTTACATTAAAAAATAAAATCGGACACAATTTCTACCCTTTGTCAGTTAAATTAAAAAAAATATGGATATACTAGCTTTGCCCCGCAGCTTCGTCCGCTTGGAATTTGGTTATCGTGCGCTGTTCCCTCGGGAACTGCATTTTTCTGGGATAAAAAGTAGCCTAATATTAGCCTAAACTATCTCTATGCCAAAAATCACGTCGATTCGTCGCTCCATTTCGACGTGAAAGATGGACAAACATACAAACACACAAACTTTCGCATTTATAATATGAGTATGGATAGCTGGTTAAAGTCTAAGTTTTTTTTTTGTTTGAAAAAGTAAAAATATGTCTCCAATATTATCTGATACTCCTGTCAGATCAAATAGAATATAATGTTTTTTATCCAGGAATCTACCTGATTAGATGATACTCTATAAAATCTTTTCTACGGTGTATCAGTGTCAAGGAAGTATGGCAAAGCAGCATTGCATTACTTAAGATAATAACATAAAAAAATGGTTTATAATTATATTAATTATAACAGACCTGAAAACTAATCATGACAAATGAGGAATGATATAGAGGAAAAAAATAGGAAATGACTTTTTACCGCATTCTGTAGTGTTAAATGGTAGAACCAGTGATTCAAAATGGCTAAAAGCTAGTCAGGTAATTAGCAAACCATAAAAATATTTTTTTATTCTGGTCTGATTTTCTGGCACAATATTATATGTAGACAAGCAAATTTAGAACTTGTACTACGAATAAATAATTGTTTATTTGTATTGCAACAAGACAAAGCCTTTCCGAATATAAATCATTTCCTTTTTTGAATGTTTAAAAATATTACATGCATGGCAAAACAAGAAATACGCAAAAACAAAGGGATTTAAAATTATCTTGATAAAAGATATAATTTGCATACTTATTTATTTATCAAAAGATAAACAATGTGAAGGCTACAACATTATCAATGAATTCAAGATTAATAGTAATCATTTCATTCACACAGGAACAAATAATGACTGATCATTATTTCATGGAACCTATCAAAACTATACTACCACTAATTTACAAATAGCAATCAGCAATCTTTCTGTTTTAGCTGTCAAGGCTGTTATACAGTTGAGTTCATAAACTTGTGAGCAAATATTTGATCAAAAATATCTGAACACAACTCTATTGTTTGTGGCGTAAAACTCAGTCATAAACATGAACTTGACTGCACACATTAAGTGCTTGGACACGGCCATTGAGTAGAGCAGCATATTTCAGTTCCAATTCTTTTAGTGTAAATCTAAGGGCACTAAACAACAACTTGGCTCTACCCTAAGCAAAGGCTAGGGCTGGATTTAAAAATTCCCTAAAAAGTAGTCACGGATAGTGTAGCTTATTATAAATTAGTTAACCAGTCACGCGTCCTAGAGACATTAGTCCCTAACTTTTTTTTGCGGGAAATGTCCTAGATACTACTGGTAGAAGAGCCAACATCTGACAAAACCATTTGCATTTACGAATTTTTTAATATGTCCCTTGCGTAGGAAAAATGATCGAGCACCCATGAGGTTGACATGATCACCTGGAGTGTTCAAAGCCTCAAAAAAAGAGAAAAAAAAGACTTCTGGTAGTCTCTAGGACATTTTCCGCACAAAAAAGTTAGGGACTAATGTAGTCTTGGATGCATGACGGGTTAAGTAGTTTCAGAGAATTACCCTTTACAAAGTTTACATCTTTAGTGTATCAGTGTGATTGTATGATTAAGTAAGTTAAAAACATTATTTTAATGTGAACCAAGTATTGAGAAGAATCTTGATTTCTACCATGAGGCATTCACCTAAGAATGAAAGAATGCTAAAGAAAAAAAATTACGCAGAAATCACTGCTTGACTGGGCAGATAGTAATTGTTTTATAATTAAGCAGTCATCCAATGGAAGCATCATGCTCTTGTGTGACTTTAATGTTGTAATTTAGCAAATTGCTTTTATAATGTACTTTTTCATTGTTTATTCATGCTTATTTCATGTATTTGCAAATTAATTTATCAATTTTTATTTTATTTATTTTTCTATTAGTAGCAAAGACAAAGTAGGCAAAATAAATAATAAAAAAAGATAAACTTGTGATTAATCTTTTGATAGCTAAAAGCCTTCTGAAAATTAGTCATTATAAACACAAAATAACAGTGATATTCAAAAATAAAAACTTATATTTAATCATAATCAATTTTATCTACATAAAAAAAACATAACAGATAACATCCATTAAAGTTGACTGATGTGTCTTAAGGCAGTCAAGTAGGTTAACTCGCGAGGGATATTGCATGAGCTTGTTTTTCATAAGAACATGTACTCATCCAACTTGGCATCATTTAAGTACACAACAGCACAATATTGCCTAGTCATGAGTAATGGTTTCTGGGAGAACAATGTCAGATGTGAGAGCAGAATTTGTGTCACCTGATTCACAGACACACAATGGTCATTCCGTAGTAAGTTGTAATGCTTGCCGCTGCAGAAATGCTATAATTATCTAAGCTTATACGGTGTTCCTTATTATTGTTTGGGAATGTTGGAGTGATAAGGAAAACCATTGACTAGTCTGTATTGACCAGTGAATGATATTTCAAATCCTTGACTCATGTATATTTTATCCTCAATGTTGTGATGTTTCGCAATTATTATTTTTATATGGGTATAAAGACAAATTAGTTAGTATAATGTATGTTTCATTAGTCTTATTTAGATTTTGGCATGAAGTGACATTCCCTTGACTGCTGGGTTTGGAGGATGGTTGTGGTAAAGAATGATATGAAGTATTATGAATTTTAATTCGCAAATAAGGATTGATATACCTTCCGCCGCCTAACTTTGCCTAAAAGTTCATTGCAACGACTAGTACAGTCACCAGCATTAATATCTGCCATAGCCGAGAGTGCAAAAATATCTGACAGTTTCTTACGGCCCTAGAAATGGAGTCATATCAGATATTGGTGCTGGTGACTGTACCACAAAAACTATAAAGGTATAATTCCAATAGTTGAATAGGCACTATACCGTAAAGCAATTCGAACACAATCCGGGAGTAACATAAAGATGTTGCATAAAAAATGTATCTCAAAAATGTGTCAAAACTGAGTATTTATATGGCGCATGGTATAGCAATCATTTAAAACAAATAACTAATAGACACAATTTAAGTTAAGCATTTAGCTTGTGAACTTGGCATGAATAGGCAAATCTAGTACAAATAATAGAGCAAGAATCTCACCTCCCAATTCATTCCTAAAGAAGGGACAGCACTCAAGTAGTTCATTAGACCTTCCATCCCCCGTGTCAGGTACTGTGTCTTCACCCAGCGGTGGGCCACGGGTGGAAAGAGATGCTGCTGATGCTCCTGTCGTTGTGTTACGGCGACGGCTCAGCAGGGCGCCTCTGATCTCCGCAGCATAGCTCAAGTTGGCCATAAGGGACTGGCAGTCATAGTGAGCGAACTGCTGTCTTTTGACTCCTTCTGAGACTGAGAGGGTGTCGTCGGCGGGTGGGCGCGCGAGGGCGGGCGCGGCGCCACCCCAGAGCTTGTTGAGCTTGAGGCGCGGCTTGGGGCTGCTGCCGGCGCGCGGTGGCGGCCCGTCTGCGTGGTCGGCGTTCAGCGCCTCCCGCGACTTCTCCGTCACGTTATAGTTATGCACCATCGCGGGAATCCTCTCGCTCGCGCCCCCAATCACGTCGATCGATCCGTGGCTCCCATACTCGCGCCGCAATCCGTTCCCGGACGGATGTTCGCCGTATATCAAGTCGAGACTCGAGTTACTGCGGTACATAACATCTCGGGCTTCCTTCCGTCTGAGATGATCCGGAGCGAACATGGCATATTTCGACGAGTGCCTATGCCGACTTCGCTTTCGACCACTAACGAGTAAATATTAGAACATTGAAGCACACACTGGCCGCACGTTAATTGTAACACATTCTAAAATACCACGAATTACTGAGGCGCTGAGACGTACACAGTAACTTCACAACATGTTAAACAGCCAAGCATCCACTTGGTTTCACATAATCACGAACAGAACTGTGCACTTAATTAGTAATGGAGTAAGTATTTTGCAATTTTCTGTTCTATGCTGACACACGTCTTATAACGTAAAAACTAAAACGAATGAATGAAACGAAATTTATGAAAGAAAAAAATATTATTCGCGATCGCGAGTGAGTACAACAATAATGTTGCCAGTTTAAAATAATGGAGCTTACTTACTACGATGGCAGCAGGGCTACTATGAAATTCTAAAATCGAAGTTCGTACCGTACCGTCCCTCTCACTCTCGTATGAAATGATAAGTGTCGGCGAGACGGTACGATACGGACTTCGATTTTCGATTTTTGTAGTAGCCCTTCAGGAAGGAAACGTTACATTGCCAGTTTATAATTATTTTATCAATCGAATTTCACAAAAATTTCAACATTGCAAGACGCTTTGTATGTAAATAATTTAAAACAGTCAGATATCGAGCGTCGATCATCAATAGTAGATTGTACAACAAGAGCATAAAACGAGTCATTTTACCCAAGACGTTCATATAGCCACCCGAGCCGGTATGGCGAGGGTGGATAGACACGTCGAGGGGAAAATGGGTTTACTGCTCAAGTTTTACACTCTGCTTTTCACTTCGATGGCGAGGAAACGAAATAGCAACAGTGGAAACAAATTGTTCACTTACTATGTATATTTTATTTTTCATGCATTACTATATAATTATATTTTTTTAGTTTTATTGATTTTTTATTTTAAATAAATTAAAAATAATGAAAAATATATAAGTATATAAACTTCTTTGTTTGTGGCTGTTGACACCTGATTACCTTGGTCTTAGACGAAGATTTTATTTTATGCACTAGTGCATAAAAAGTCATTTATGTCGCCTAGATCCAGCATAAACACGAACTTTACGAGCATGAGAAGTGAAAAGAGTATTATTACCAATAGAGAAACCGCACATTATCAGAATATTTCACACTGCACTGCACCGAAAGTCAGAAAATTCTTTACAAAGCGGCTCAGTAGGTATAAGTACACATTTTATAATTTTTTCTTTCCCTATCTCTCAGCTTATTTTGAGGCTTAGCTTACTTCTTTTTGTGTAAATCATTGACAGTACCAAAGGAGACAAATAAAAAAAATACATACAGTTGAACATAGAACCTCCTTTTTTGAAGTTGCTTAAGGTCATCGGTTTTGGTCGTTTTATGACCTTTGTGACAGCTGTAAGTAAATCTCTTCGGTTAGAATTCAAAAAAGGAGAAATGTATGTATTTTTTTAAATTTGTTACTTTCGATACTGTCAAAATGATTCAGCCCAGTGGCCCATTTCACGAAGCTACAAGTTACAATTTAAAAGCGCTAGTCTCTTTTCAATGCATACTGATAAACAAAGACTACCGCCTGTAAATTGTAACTCGTAGCTTCGTGAAATAGGGCACAGGTCTCAGGCCCAGGTTGAACAAAAAATAAGTAGGTAACTTAGCTAGTCTTCAAAGGTTTTCTGCCAGGTGTAATATTGCCAGATAGTATTAGTATTGTGGGATCATTATTTATGATATAAAATACATTCATACCAAACACCTCACCTCACGGTACACTGTGCCTCGTGGAATAAATTAGCAACAAAACGCACAGCTTCCACAAATCAAATTATACGTAGGTTTAGGTGTATTTTACTTATGCTAATTTATTTTGTATCTTTGTGGTATGAGTATCTAATTAATAATATTTTTTTTCTCAATAATTTCCATAAAAGTTGACATTATTCTTTATAGTATAGTACCTACATAAAATCAAAAACGGTCGTAACTCAAAAATTTGAGGCTTTTGTGTTAAGTATTCAAAATAATCGAGCATTTTTTTCTCGATTTTTCTATAAACTTAACTCAAAATCCCCAAAATGTAGAGTAAGGACATTTTGATTTTATGTGCGGGCGAAAATGCTCAGCGAAACATTTAAAAGTAAAAAAAAAATATAGCTCTGGCTCGCTCGCTCTCGCTAGCTCAACAATAGTAATGTCGGATACCCGTGTCGGATACAAATTCCATGTTGAGTCTCAAACTTTAAAAAAAGTTAAAACTTAGGTTAAAACGGTTGGCCATCGGTTGGCACAGCAGCGCTACTACGAAACTCGAAGTTCGTGTCGAGCGGTCCCTCTGACACTTATACTATTTAATACGAGAGCGAGAGGGACGGTACGATACGAACTTCGAGTTTCTCGTTTCGTAGTAGCCCTGCTTGTCGTATAGGCACGTACAGCAAACTCAAATGTCCGGTATCAGTTATTTTGTCGGAACTCAGGACCTTTTTTATTGGGTCTGAAACAGCTTGTGGTATTTTCAGTGGAAAAGTCATGGAAAACTATACAGACCTGCAGGTTTTGTCATGAAAAAAGGCGGGGAAGCATAAAACTAATTAAAAAAAAATGCATTTGAGAAAATGTTTAATCTAATTTAGTATTTTCCTTCACCATTTTTGAGATAAGCTTTATATTACTCTCGGCTGGAATAGCAATTGCTGGCTTCATATTATCGCAAGCTCGTCCGTAATACTCATACTCAGCCAGCAATTGCCTACTTTCATGCCACGACAATAATCTACTATTATCGAGATTTAGATTTTTCTAATGAAGTATAGGTAGTAGTAATAAGAGCCGCAGGTGTTTTCCGCCTAACGACTTCAAGTCCATAGACCATTTTCGTCAACCTACAAAAAGTAAGATAAAATGTAGGCAGGTACCTACCTACATATGGAAAAACGGGTCCCAAACTATATCTATATTTATAACAGATCAGACTGATGAAGGCAAATGAAGGACAGGAGAATGTCAGGGATTTAAATTTCCACCAGGCCAGGTTTAATATCCCTAGATACTACCTCCTACGTATTTCTCATTTTTAAGGACAATTAAACGAGCAATCATTATATAATTGTTTTAATCTACAATAAAAGTTAATAAATTCTTACTCACATTTCAATTCTTCAAGATCATAGGTAATCATAAGTTCATAACAATAAAACTCAAACCTAAATTAATTTAATATGTACCTAATAATTAGTAAACGCGCGTACTAATCGAGACTTAGAAATAATAACAACGACGCCCTTAATAATACAAAGTGACAATCTTTTTATCGCAAGAAGTAAATGTAACAGAAACAAAACAATGTTAAATCAATATAATGGGTTAATCCACAATATCCACCGAAATGCTGCATATTCTAGGTGAACTTATTTCTTACATAAATGCAGCCATAGCGTGCTAAGTATAAGTAAGTATTAAGTACCTTAATCTACGAATCTAGAGCCTACGTGCATGGAACTACGTCAGTAGGTAAGTCAGTGTAGAAGAAGATAGAAGATTTATTTGCCGCATCTGAGGGGACTACTCGTCAGTGGTCTCCGCATCACTTTTATCACCAGTGTCCGAGGAGTGGGTGCTTCTACCGCCAGTGTCAGTTCGGACACTGCTAGTCCGTCCCCCGGTATCAGTGGTGCTCTTGGTCCTGCCGAGCTCGGCCGTGTCTGCCCTGAAGGAGCTCCTGATGCTGCGGCTGGTGCTCGCAGAACGCTTGGCGCTCTGGTCGGTGCTGTGCGCGCTGGGTGCGATACTCACGACTCGCGATGAAGCCTTGGAAAATGCCGCAGATCTCGATTTCTGTGTAAAGAAACACATAGTTAAAACGTACCTACTGTATTACTGTAGTTTTGAAAGTATGTAGCTCGGGGACTTGGCAAACAGCAAACTAGTGCTCAACTAAATAAAATGTTGCGCTAGTAATCACAACACACAGGCTTCCTCTCAGAATGATTATTCCTGTTTCGAGCTGTAAGGCCTAGTTTATATGCTTTTTTCCGACTTCAAAAAAGGAGGACGTTACCAGTCCAGTTGCATGTTTTTTGTTCGTTTTCTCAGAACCCCGTCATTTACGACCGAATTAATCAATAATAGGTTTTCACGGGTTGATATTCGATTAATTTAACACAGTTTTCAGCAATTCGTGCTTGTCGCAATGCAATTTTTATTTTTTATTCGACTGGTTAGCAAACGAGCAAGTGGGTCTCCTGATGGTAAGAGATCACCACCGCCCATAAACACCTGCAACATCAGGGGTATTGCAGATGCGTTGCCAACCTAGAGGCCTAAGATGGGATACCTCAAGTGCCAGTAATTTCATCAGCTGTCTTACTCTCCACGCCGAAACACAACAGTGCAAGCACTGCTGCTTCACGGCAGGATTAGCGAGCAAAATGGTGGTAGCAATCCGGGCACCTGCAATATGGTTAAGTAAAATATATTTCAGAGCACAAGGAAGATTTTTCAACAATAATTAACGTCTCTGAATCGGAAGAAGCAATCTTTTGTAAAAGATGTCAAGCAGAAATTAATCTACTGTAACCAAAAAAACATGAAAATAATTTTCTATCAGTTTAAAGTCGGTGCATCAGCAGGAACTAGCAGGAGTGGTGTTCGTTATATGCATAATTTAATACAGACCCGTTCCGTAGCCAAAGCTTTTTCGACTTCATCCTCCATCTGCTTAATTTCCTCTGTTGTAGGAAGTTGGGCCCTCAAACACTCTATAGCCGCCACCACTATCTCACCAATGTCTTCCTGAGAAGCTGTCACGCCACATTCTAAAAACGTAGGCAAAAAGCTAATGGTAAATAACTGCGCAGATTTTTGGGCCTGCACCTAGTTCGATATTGTAGCCTCTGGTGATGAAAAAGATAAGTTCAATGTTGACTTTAAGCATGTAATATACAATTAAGATTTCGTGTCAAAATTGGAGCAAAATTGTGATGGTTACCTCTGATATCCTCAATGACATCGAAAATATCAATACGCTCTAGCGATTCAGCGGTTAGCGGGTGGTCATCGTCCACCAGTGACTTGACAAGCGAAGCCATTGTTTCAACTGATTCTGTGGAAAAAAGTAACCAATTAAAAATCGTGGGTCTTTGGTTAGGACTTGTCCAATTACATGTGAAATTGGGCTCAGAGGAGGTTTTATTTGTTCATTTTTAGTGGGGCTTAAAACTAGCCAAAAGTACCTGCATACTCGGATTATAAGGGAGAGGGTTTTATGTAAGGAGAATGTCTTTGTTCAAAGAAGTTAGTCTTCTGGCTGATAATGATTGATTGACTGTATAAGACAAGACGTCTTGAGATTTTGACAAGGATTTGCGATCAAATTGGTATGGCGCTTGGTTAGAAAGAGACTTAATTTTAAGTAAGCCTACCCAGATCAGCAGTCTGAGCGGTGTGGAACAGCGCGGCTAGCGCAGGTCCCAGTCTAGCGTTGAGCGGCTCCTTGGTGCCGGCCACGGCTTTGAGTGCACCCTCAAGTTGCTGCATTACCTCGTGAGACCCTGTCCCTTCCAACGTCTCCATCTGAAGAGTAGTTTTATTATCATCTGGATATTCTAAAGTGTAGTCTATAGCGCAGAGAAGGTACACTGATGGTCTAATAATATAAAGTCGTGGGTATGCGTTTGTTAAATTCCCAAATATAGAATTTCGAAGGGTGTTTTTCATACAAATTAGAAGAGGACGATGTAATTGTCGGGGATTCCCATATATTCTTTGTAAACCCTCATGTAAAGTCAGTAGGTAGGTACCTTTATTACTAATATCCCGAAGGTTTAGGTGCTTAACTATAAGAGATTTGGGGGCTGTTTCACCATCCATTTATTAGTGTTAACTGACGGTTAAATGTGATGCCGTCTCCGTCTATTCGAACAAAACAAATAGAGACGGCATCACATTTTAACCGTCAGTTAACACTAATCAATGGATGGTGAAACAGCCCCTTGATCTATTAATGTGGAGCCGTGGTTAGCTGCCTAGCCTAGTTTTATAATACTGTTCGGAAGGTAATGGTACTAATGGTACTTACATGCTCTCTTATCAGCCGGTCAGCCAAAGCCGCGAGCGCATCAAAAGCACGGGTCTGCTTCTTGTACTGGCTCGGGTCACCACCATACTTTAGCAACCATTTCTTCACCAGCATGTCCACAACTTCGTATCGGGATTTTGCTCTGGTGATTATTTAAGTATTATGTAAGCAGAATTTTAGTAAGTTGTACCATTGGCGTGCGCAAAAAAGTTTTATTTAGGGAAAGCCACGCGACTGTCAGTCGGGCGAGCAGAGCGGGTTTTCCAAAAGCCATCGAGTCGTGGTTCCTAGAGGAGGCTATACAAATCAGCCCGAAGCATGTCGAGCTAAACTCGATTTGAGACGTGAGTTATCCACGGGTTATCCAGGTTAATTTCATTAAACACGAGCGAGTCTCATGGTAGGTCATTTCAGGTTCAAAGTTAGCCTGATGCTACGACAGCAGAAGAGCAAGTGTGATGATAATAAAGTTGTAGTAAAACCTTCTTGTTGCTTTGTGTCTTGTAGACTTGTAAAATTGTGTATTTGTCACTGCTGTTATAACTAAATTAGTCTTTCTTTCTTTAGTATGTATACCTACCCGGACAAGACATCAGGCAGCAACGCTGTGAGCTCCTGGAGCAGTTCCTCGGCGTCGTCGCGAGTCACCCGCATCGCGTCTAAGCAGTCGTAGAGAAGCTTCATGATATTCACGTCGTACACCAGTTTCACTTGGGAACCCAGTGGAGTTCTGAAATGGAAGCTCGTGGTAAGTCCAGTAACTCATCATCATCATCATAATCAGCCGTTGGAGGTCCACTGCTGAACAATGGCCTCCCGTTAGAATGCCACAATGAACGACAACGCGCCACTTGCATCCACCGCTTCGTCTTCCGGTTCGTGGTCGCCAGCGCCACTCGATGACTTCGAGGAACCAGAGTAGTTTTTTTATTTTTTTTATTTTTTTTTATTTGACTGGATGGAAAACGAGCAAGTGGTCTCCTGATGGTAAGTGATTACTATAAATTACGTTACAGATTTGTGGCTTAGGGTAGAGTCGTTTTATGACAATCTCCTATATAGACGATACGTAAGTGAGCGTTTTCAAAAAAAGTGTACCCTTTCTTTTTTTTTAAAATATGGTTTTTCCTTCTCAGAATCAAGAGCACAATCGATTCCGATCGTTAAAAAAATGTCCCCATTTTTTCATACAAAGTTTTATGAGTCATTTTTGTCACACCCATACTGAGTGTATGAAAAAAACGTCGCAAAACTGTCATTTTTTTTGGGACATTTTTTCTGAGTAGGAAAAACCATATTTTTTCCAAAATTTCAAAAAAAGGAGGGTGGTAAAACTACTACAAGAGACCGTAACTATGGAACTGACATGGGGAAGTATTTCTTCCTGGGCCGCCAGGTGCTGCGCGGCCCCATGGACAGGTATATGTCGTCGCGCTGCGTCCACGGGGGCTCCGCCGGCGGTAGCGGCGGCCGGGGCGAGAGTGGCTTCAGCCGAAGCAACTTAATCTCTTCACGGAGAGCCTGCGATGAACAGTTCCGGTTAGAAATTTAACTACTTAAATAAATTATTATTATGATTTCGAAGACACGCGTTTTCCTACAGATAGGACTAAGCTAGATCGATTAATAGCCCCCGAAATTCCTCACACAGTACCTAAATTTCGTTAAAATCATCGTCTCCAAGATCCCCGATATAAATCAATATAACTAATTGATCAATATAATTAAGTAAAGTTACTTAAGTATTACCTCTTAAACTGAATAAATTGATAAATATGTAATTTACACTTTAATTTAAATCGTGGACCTCAAGGAATATCGGATAAGTTAGATAAGTTAGTTATCTGTTAATTCATTACTGTAGGTGATTGACGTCGTTTATGAAGAGACGTTGTTGTCAAGAGACCACGATCATAAGATCGAGTGTGTCCTCAGAAGGACAGTTTGTTTATGTTCTCAGAAGAACAGTTGTTTGTTTTCCTCGTGCAAGATCATCGCAGTATTTCTACATCTTCATCTTCAAGCCTCGAGGAATCTTCGTCGTACTCCGGAGAGCGGAGACTCGCTTCACTCGAAGTACATCGGAGCTACGACATGTTCACTCCTCGACGGCCGCGCGCAGAAAAGAGCGAAGACGATGCCGCGCGGAGTTTTGTAGAGACGCGAGCGAGAGATCCGAGCGTTGCATAGCTCACGCATCCTCTCGCTCATTTAGAGCGAGAGCGCGGCGAACTGAACGAGCGCGGCGAACGTTTTTGTCCTCCGGGAACCTCGCACTAGTTGCGCTTTGTTTATATTGTATATATTAGATCATTTTTGTAAATAAATCCTCTTCTTCTTCTTCTTCTACACGCAATCAATTAGGGTGTTTCACTTACCTGCCACCAAACATCCCTAAAGTGGTGACCCCGTGAAGAACATCGACTTTCTGAAGATGACTCACACCGCAGCTGAAGCCGGCGTACTGAAGCCTCAAGCTCCGCCACCAGCTCATCCACATCCATCAACCGTCGACACGCAATTTCTCATCGACGAGTTAAGAAGAATCCAGCAAGAAATCGTCGAGCTACGCTCCGAAACAGACAGCAGCCATAGCAGTCGCCCTCGCCGCCGTTTCCGGACGAGAAACCGAAGAAGCAAGACCTCGCCCATGCCATACTGCCAACATCACCATCGCGATGGCATGTCCGCGAAGAACTGCACACCACCTTGCAGCTTCAAGCCCATACCAAAGCCGTCGGAAAACCTAACAGCAACGTTGGCTGCAGCGGAATCCGCCGTTTTTGACTCATCACACCGCCTCTTCGTGACCGACAGGAAAACGAAGCTCACCTTTTTGGTCGACACTGGAGCCAACATCTCCGTGCTACCTAAAAGAAAAGGCTCACGTGAACAACCGCTGCCATTTCAACTTTACGCCGCCAACAACACCGTCATACCTACATATGGTGAGAAGACACTCGATCTCGACCTCAGCCTCCGTAGATCGTTCCGATGGAAATTTATCATCGCCGACGTGTCGAAGCCGATTTTGGGTGCCGATTTCCTAAAATTCCACGAATTAATAGTCGACATTAAACACCGCAGACTCATCGACGGCAAGACGCACCTCGCAACAAACGCACAGATCTGCGCTGCGCAAATACCTACCGTTCGCAGCATAGACGTGCAAGATGCGTACCACAACATCCTCGCCGAATTTCCTGGAGCCACTCGACTGACATCGATGAAATTATCGCCGAAACATCCAGTCGAACATTTCATCGAAACCACTGGCCCGCCCCTTCACTGTAGGCCACGCCCCATTGCACCGCATCGTTACGAACTCGTGAAAAAAGAATTCCAGAACATGATGCAACAAGGCCTATGCAGACCAAGCAAAAGCCCTTGGGCATCACCTCTTCACGTCGTGCCGAAGAGAAATGGTGACTTACGCGTGTGTGGCGATTACCGAAGGCTCAACGCCATTACCAAGCCTGATCGGTATCCCATACCGCGCATACGCGATTTCACCTACCAACTCGCCGGGAAGCAAATTTTCTCCACTCTCGACCTCAATCGCGCATATCAGCAACTGCCAGTCAGCGAACAAGACGTGGAGAAGACTGCAATCATCACCCCATTCGGACTCTTCGAATTTCCGCGCATGTGCCCAGGTCTCAAGAACGCCGGCCAGACGTTCCAACGCTTTATTCACGAAGTACTGCGCGAACTTGACTTCGTATTCCCTTTCGTCGACGACCTACTTGTGGCATCAAACAACGAGGAAGAGCACCGAAAACACCTACGCACCGTACTACAGCGACTTGAAGAATACGGCATTACCATCAACCCGTCCAAGTGTGTTTTCGGCCAGCCTACCGTTAAATTCCTCGGTCATCAAGTCTCGGCGGAAGGAATACAACCACCTCAAGACAAGGTACAAGCGATCACCGATTTTCCGAAGCCGCAAACAGTGGAAGAGCTGCGACGTTTTCTCGGCATGATTAACTTTTACCGCGAAAACATCAAAGACGCCGCCACCATTCAAGCGCCGCTAAATAAATATCTACACAATGTCAAGAAACGCGACAAAACGCAGATCGACTGGACCGCCGAAGCAACGCAAGCGTATGAAGCGTGTAAAGACAGCATAAAAACCGCCGCTTTACTCGCTCATCCGTCTCACCATGCGACACTTGCCATATTCTGCGATGCCAGCGACAAAACAGCCGGAGCCGCTCTCAATCAGTACGTAAACAACTCGTGGCAACCACTCGGATATTTTTCGAAGAAATTTACCGACGCTCAGACACGCTACAGTACCTACGACCGAGAGCTACTCGCTATCTACATGGCTGTCAAGCATTTCCGCAAGATGTTCGAGGGACGCGAAATAATCATTTTCACCGACCACAAGCCGATAACATTCGCCTACACAAAGACAAGTACAAACAGCGAATCACCGAGACGCACCCGCCAGCTACTTTTCATTAGCGAATTTACCACTGACATTCGTCACGTTAGTGGGTCGCAAAACGCTGCCGCGGACGCCTTATCACGCGTCGAAGCAATCACTTGTCCATCACCAATCGACTACAAGCAACTTGCAGAAGCTCAAGAGCGAGACAGCGATACCATACAAGCACTCACTCTACAGAGCAACCTATCCATCAAGCAAGTCACCCTGCCCGCGTCGAACATCAAAATATATTGCGAAACCTCAACTCCACATATACGTCCATACCTACCTGAAGAACACCGTCGCATCGCATTCAACGCAGTACATAACATCAGTCATCCCGGAATCAACACTACACGAAAATTAATTGCGCAACGCTACTTTTGGCCCTCAATGAACGCGGACATCGGCAAGTGGGCAAAAGTATGCGTACAGTGCCAACGCGCTAAAGTGCAGCGCCATACAACGAGTCGACCATCGATTTTCCCGCCAACCGAGCGATTCGAGCACGTACACGTCGATATCGTTGGCCCGCTACCTACCGCGGCCAGCGGTCATCGCTACCTCGTGACAATGATCGATCGTGCAACAAGATGGCCCGAAGCATACCCACTGTGCGAAATCTCAGCTGAAGACGTCGCCAAAGCCGTCTACGAAGGCTGGATTTCCCGCTTCGGCTGCCCAGCAACAATAACAACCGACCAAGGACGCCAATTCGAAAGCCGAGTATTCGCATCTCTCTCTCGCTTACTCGGCATCGAAAAAACGCGCACAACGCCATACCATGCGCAGTGTAACGGCATCATTGAACGCTGGCACCGATTTTTGAAAGCCGCGTTAAAAGCAAGACTGCAGACCGCAAGAAGCTGGATCGACGAGCTACCTACAGTCCTACTCGGAGTACGCGCCGCGATGCGAAGTGACACCGGTGTAAGCGCAGCCCAACTCACCTACGGATGCAACGTACGCTTACCCGGTGATTTCTTATCACCGACCCGCGATGACGTCACACTAGACTCCGCCTACGTCGATCAGCTGCGCGACTCAATACGCAACCTAAGACCGATGCCGAAACAACCACACAGCAACACGAAACCGATATTCGTACACCGTGACCTGCAAACGTGTGAATACGTATACGTACGCATAGACGCCGTAAAGAAGCCGCTACAAGCACCTTACGACGGACCCTACCGCGTGCTGAAACGAGACAACAAGATATTCACCCTGCAACTACCTAACCGGCAAACTAACATATCAATAGACCGACTCAAACCTGCCTACACTATCGCCGAGCAAGATATACCTACAGCTACAACACCGACTATCTGCAACAAGCAAAATACATCGAGCACGAGCGAAAAACAAACAACAAAACTAACAAACGACCTGAAACAACAAAACCAGAACCTGCAACAACAAAACCCAGGAAACGACAACCCAACACCTACAACAACCGCAAGCAGAACCACTCGCCGAGGCCGCACTATCCGCCTGCCGGTACGCTTCGCTTGAAGGGGAACCCTGTAGGTGATTGACGTCGTTTATGAAGAGACGTTGTTGTCAAGAGACCACGATCATAAGATCGAGTGTGTCCTCAGAAGGACAGTTTGTTATGTTCTCAGAAGAACAGTTTGTTTGTTTTCCTCGTGCAAGATCATCGCAGTATTTCTACATCTTCATCTTCAAGCCTCGAGGAATCTTCGTCGTACTCCGGAGAGCGGAGACACGCTTCACTCGAAGTACATCGGAGCTACGACGACGTGTTCACTCCTCGACGGCCGCGCGCAGAAAAGAGCGAAGACGATGCCGCGCGGAGTTTTGTAGAGACGCGAGCGAGAGATCCGAGCGTTGCATAGCTCACGCATCCTCTCGCTCATTTAGAGCGAGAGCGCGGCGAACTGAACGAACGCGGCGAACGTTTCTGTCCTCCGGGAACCTCGCACTAGTTGCGCTTTGTTTATATTGTATATATTAGATCATTTTTGTAAATAAACTCTCTTCTTCTTCTTCTATACGCAATCAATTAGGTGTTTTGTTTACCTGCTACCAAACATCCCTAAAATACTATACAATACAATACGTTCCTTCATTTGATTCATCTGCTGGGATCGCACTATGCGCAGACGCACCACGTCGCGCAGGTATACTTCAGCGTCGTACGTGCCGGCCATATCATCAACGGACTTCAAAGGCTGTGGGATAGTGATTAATTACACATTAATTAAAGTATAGGCAAAACAGAAATTTTCGACTCACTCGTTGATATGATACAATATGTTCCAGAGAATGCATGTAATGTTACGTACTTTTGTCGTGAAACGTTTAATAACCTAACCTCAAAAAGTTGGAAAATCCCCGACTTTGTCACTTCAAAGTTCAATATCTCAAAAACGGCTAAACCGATTTTAATAAAACATGTCTAAGAACGATCTCTAAAAAATCTGATTTCAAATAAAAAACCGTATTAAAATCGGTCCACCCGTTTAACCCTTAATTTGGCAGTGTACAATACGTAAATTTGACAAAATTTAAGGCTTACTTATTGTTTTTTTTATACATAGAATTTTTGGAACTCCAAAATTACGACGAGGCTTGAATCAAAAACTTTTTTATTTTTGTCAAATAAAGGGTTAAGAGCTACGGTGCCACAGACAGACACAAAGACACACATAGCGGTCAAACTTCTAACACCCCTCTTTTTGCGTCGGGGATTAAAAATGCCTTTTAACCGCACCATAATCGTAAAGTCTATTATTTTAGTCTTACAAAATGATTTATTGTATTGTGTATGACGTACACCAACAACGTCGGTCGCCCAGCTCTCAAGGAGTTTACCGACATTCTGTATCAATTACCTTTTGTGGTAAGACATCAGCTTGCAAAGCCGCCGCTGTTCGGAGACGTTCGGAGTGGCGATTTAAGACAGCTAAATATTTCTGCTCCAATTCGCTGTACCGGTCCTGTAACAATGGGTAAATTAATCTGAAGAAATTGTATGGATGGATAATGGGAATGGATGAAAATTTTAGAAACGCTTGATACTTTTTTTATAGATAGGAATAACCTTTCTAATTAACCCTGCAAAAAATCAGAAAAAATGACAGATTTTAAAGTAGCATCAATTAATTAAAAAAAATGAAAGAGTTTTTTTTAGGTACCGCCAAATTAGGACAGTCCGGTCGGTTACGGGTTGTGCCATAGTCCAGAATAAAAAACATTAAAAAATAATTTTAGGTGTCTTTGACTTGATTATTTTTACAGGTGACACTCTTTATCGGCTCGGATAATACCAACATTGAAATACCGACCCTGTTTTTCATCTACACACCCAATAGAAGCTCATGTCAGTTTCTATGGGCGTATGCATTAAAAACAGGGTCGGTATTTCCATGTCAGTATTATTCGGCCAGGTAAAGAGTGTCACCTGTCAAAACGATCGAGTCAAAGAGACAAATTCTTTTTTAATGTTTTTTATGCTGGAACTGGAATGGATGGAACAACTCGTAACCCACCGGACTGTCGTAATTTGGCGGTAAAGAGAACTCTTTCATTTTTTTTAATTAATTGATGCTTATTTAAAAATCTGATATTTTTTTCTGTTCATTAGCAAGGTTATTACTATTGATATAAAAAACTTCAATAGTTTCTAAATTTTTCATCCATTCCCCATTGGCAAAAGATAGACCATCCAGCGTCTTGTCTGCGCGACTATCACATTGTCCAGTGTACACTCACCCGCCATCCTCGAATCTGCTTCATAACCTGCGGGATGGTACCCAGCGTGGTGCTGAACTTGTGTCGCCGCGCCATCTGCCGCAGCAGATCGTCGAGCGTCTTGTCGACGCGGCGCGGCTTGCCCAGCTTGCGCGTGAGCACGTCCCGCATCTGCGCTCTCAGCTCTTCCGCCTGCGCCTCCATTGCGCGGAGGTCCACGTTCATGCGGAACAGATGGGTTCGATTCACTCTGAAATGAACACGAAACACGTATTACTAAGATTACAACACCCGGGACTTATCATGCTAAACACAAGAATAATTTATGTAAATGGTACTCTGACATGCGTTGCTTGCAACAATTTCTTTTTGCAAAGATTGGGTAAGTCAGCCACGTAAGGGCTAAACATCCCAGCCCATAAATACTCAAGCCACTGTAGCCATCTTGGATTGGCCGCCATTTCTATTAGCTACTACTTTTAGATGGCAATCATGGTGTTTTCACATCGTAATAAACTTGTCTAACTACTGTAAAGTACCCCCAAATTTGGCTAGCTGGCCCATGCAATAATAGTTATGTTTTGGTATTATTAATTTTGTTTTTAAAACGAGTAATAATTACCTCGATTTTCAGCCACATTGCAGTCACAGTGGCCATTAATTCGTGATCACGCTCACTGCAATGTAACTGAAACGCCGAGGTAATTATTAGTCGTTTTGTTAGCGTGATACGTCCTGGGTGTCTTGGTCTTAGATCAAATTTTGACCTTTTGCACTAGAGCATAAAATTCCTTTTTTTTGTCGCCTAGATCCATTATAAATACGAAAGTTACGAGCATGAAAAGAGAAAAATATTATTTTTTCATCACACCTGCTCGCCAATGATGTTATGCCATGCCTGTATACTACAGAACAGGACAATGGCCTTAATTGTTTCCGGAGGGAGTTATGGATTTACATAATTAATTATAGTTTTTCTTCTCAAGGGAGTTATGAATTTAGTTTTAAAATGTAAGTAGATAAGTACGCCATTTCAGACTAAAGAGGTTTCAAGTCAGCCAACGTTTTATTTACATCTTTAAAACTTAGCTATAACCGAATTTTGCACCATAATAATTTTCACGCAATCATGAAACTTTGTTATTTTTATATTTAAATTTTTTAACAAAATGTTTTTAGTAAATTTTAATAAATATTTTTAATTAGCTTAGCATAGCATTATCTATGGTAGAAGACTCGAAAAAAGTGTCAATCAGGGGGCTACTACGCAATTCGAAAATAAAAGTTCTTATCGTTTTGCTGACGCAAATATTATTTAATACGAGAGTGAGAGGGACGCACGGTACGATCGGCACGAACTTCGATTTTCAAATTTTGTTGTAGCCCCCAGTATTGGCGGGTAGCCAGTATTTTATTCAGTTGTTTTCTTAGCGTCTTTCTTTTGCCGAGCTTTAGACACAAAATTTTTTTTTTTACATTTTTTTTTCCTCGCAATATGATGAAAATCATAGTGTGTGTCTCGGGCCGTAAGGGGATTAAAAACTAGAGTCATTAAAAGCCCTCCGCCTCCGGCGTCGGGCTTCTAATATACTCTCGTTAGTAATCCCCTTCTTACGCCCCTTAATGCACAATGTACTATTGCACTGATTCGAATAAATTACCATGGATTGTTGTCCAATGACGGTTTAAAGACCCTTTTAATACGAGCACTTAACTACTGATGTAGTTTCTAACACATTTGCGCTTATACCATGATCAGCTCACAAATGAGACACCAGCACATCACTCACTTCTGCCTCTGCTTCTGCTGCTTTATCTCATCCTGCAACTCCAGCACCCGTTTCCTCAGCCTCTTCAGTAGGGCCTCTGGAAACACAACGGTTTTGGACAACCCGTCCGGCCCCGTGCAGCCGCGGAACGACGAAGCCCTGATCTGGTCGTAGCGGAGTATTATCACTTGGTCCACTTCATTCATGCAGCTTTGTTTTTCCAGCTGAAAATTTGTCTCGACTCAATGTTAGGGTTTTTTTTTTCAAAATTTAAATGTAAGCATAAATACGCATACGCATAGCGTTATTTTATCATGTTCTGTATCAGGGTCATTATTCGAGCGTTTATTCCACATAATTTTCGTGGGCACATTTTTGTTGACATGGTAGAAGATTCTGTTACATTTCCTAGGTTATCTAGTAGAAGTACAGGATCACTAAAAAGAAATCGAAAACGTCATCAAATTCTACGCCCCAATTATAAAAAAAATACTCGAATAATAATCCATCACTGATGTAGATAGGTACAGTCAAGTGTAAAAATATGAACTTATTCAAAGTTTCAAAAATAAGTACCACAGGCTCTTATTCCGACGCAATAAGACCGTTAGTAGTAACATATTTTTGCACTTGACTGTATATTTTATGTTAATTAATATTTAAAATTTCTCAGAATAACAAATTGGCACTTCTGAAAAGACACTCCCCAAATTATTCAGCGGGGGCGTTTACTTTACCATGAACTCCCTCAGTTCGTTCTTCCTCTTGTCCAATTGCACCGCCAGCTTCCTCTTCACTTTATTGTGCGCTTCAATGTCCTTGCGGAGGAGATCCACCAGCCGATCCTGCTCTATCATATCTTGCTCGTGCTTGTGTCTGCACAGAAAACATAGACTAACATCTGGTAGCATGGTGAATGATTGTGTTGTTCTGAAGAACTCAGTACCACTACCATGAGTTTACGTGACCGTACTCGTTAGCGACGGCGTAAATTATTTGTAGAGGCGCTGTACAATTCTCCATACAAATAATTTACGCCGTCGCTATCGAGTACGGTCACTGTAAACTCATGGTAGTGGTACTGGTTGATTTCGAAACGCGTCAGTGTAGTGTGGTAGTGTGGTGGTGATAGATGGGAACGTAGCTTACATGAGGACGCGGGTGAGCAAAGTAATTGTTTCAGATCATTGATATTTGATATGAACCTCGGCAAAGTAACGCCTGATTCAATAAATTATAGAAAACATAGTACATGGGTCTATATCGACTGTTCGAAAATTGATAGTAATAATGTAATGTTTGTCTAAACCGTATTGTAATGTTTGACATAACTCTTTTTTGTCTGAAACCATTTATTTTTCAGAATTGTTATAAAACATACCTAACCTAACCTATAGAGTTCTACAGGATGAAATTAGAACTCGCGAGAATCGCAAATGAGACTATAGTTCCTTGTAATGACAGATAGAAGAACAATCTTTTATGTATACCTAAAATAAATGGAGACATGGAGAAGACGTCTCAGTGCGGGTACTGGGCAAGTAGTAACATTAACCTGGTGTTCCTCAGATCGTATGTCTTATTAAACACGTCCGGCTCGCAGCCCTCAGGGCATATGTTAGGGTCCAGCCGTATGGGCCCGATGTCACGGCTGTCCACGCTGGCTCCGTCGTCCTCTTCGCTGGATGACGACGATTCAGACTCTTCTGATGACTCTGCACGCGTTACAAGGCGGGCGTTAATTAATATGCAGTAAATAAGGCGAAAAAACCGGGCAAGCGCGAGTCGGACTCGCGCACGAGGGTTCCGTGCACATTTATAGGTATGTAAACGGGTATTGTGTCTTGAAGATATTTCTCGATTTTTCCCGAGTGATTTAATACATCCAGTGTATGCAGAGCCCTACTCTTAAGAAAAATGTACGCGGTGTGGGGTCAGATTAAATTGGTTATTAATATTTGCAGACAGACCAAAAATCAAGATTTTCAGAGTTTTCTAGTTGGTTGTGTTATAATAGCTACCTTCATACCAAATTGCAAGTTTCTAGGGCAACTGGAAGTGCCCTATAGATTTTCAGTGCACTGCTATTTATTTTGTATGGAAACACGTTGCTTAATGACTGTAACTTTGACTGCGTTGACTTAAAAGTTTGATTTTTTCAGGGCTTCAAGGGACCGCAGATTTGAGTATTCGATATCAATTTCAGCTTGATACGTCCACGCGTTCCTGAGAAAAGGGTCTTGACAGACAAACGGACGGACATCTAAGTGATCCTATAAGGGTTTCCGTTTTTTCCTTTCGAGGTATGGAACCCTAAAAACAGTTTTTCTTGGTTTGTTAAAAAAGTTGATGGATCCCTGTTTTGCTCGTATGCAGTATGTATACATAGGTAATGTAACTTAGTAGTTAAGTAGGTAACTACATAAAACTAATAAAAATAAACATTTTAAGAAAGAAAAAAAGAAAACATTTATAACATTTGTAATTATTTTACGTGAACAAGTAGGTACAAATGCCACAAACTCAATTCTGTACAAATTTCCTTTAAGCTTCAGAAAGTAAACTCCAATTCAATAGAATCTGACAATCCTGTAGACACTTCCAGCCTACTAATATAAACACCGGGCTGCCTAAGGCTTTGTGATGTGACAAGTGGCTCAATTTAGTAGACGAAAATTCGAGGTTGATATAAAATACCTTAGGTAATCAACAATGAAACATGTATGCATGGGACACACCTAATAAAACTGATTAATGTTAAAGTAATTAAAAGTTTTTGATTATATTCGTTCATTTTTTTCATTAACCTATTACATAAATACGTCCCAAAATTATGAAACAGATTGTATTATTTTTCACGTTTCAATGTTAAATATGTAGTGTTTCATTCTGTACACCACTGTGGACACAGTTAAAAATTTCCCATTTTTTTACTTTTTATTTTTTTGATGACCAACTACACATTTTTAAAGAATACTGTATATGTGACGTGATACCCAATAAAATTATCTATGTAAAGTAAAAAATTCAGACTTCTATTTGTCAAGACAAAAGATTTATGAGATTTTGAATTTTATGTGTTTCATTGGTGGACACTTGACCCTACCCGACCCGATTTTTAGATTACTTCCTAATTTTCATCCTGGCTGTCCGTACGTCTGTCTGAGGCTTAGCTTAGAGACTGTTAGTGCCAGGAGTTGTATTTGTGCATGGAAATAATATTATATACTAAGCACCCGAACAAAATGGTAAAATAAAATCTTGCAAAAATATTTTCTTTAGGGTACCTATCTCCCTATACGTAGTGGGGATGATTTATTTTTCTCGTCTAAAACCCATACTGTGGGATATTGTTGGATAGATCTTTCCAAAAACGTCATAAATTATCGTACCTTTGGTAGAACAAGGGCAATAATTGTCTAAAAATAGAAAAATAAGAAAATAAAAAAGGAAATATGCACTTGTTTTACCGAAGGTACGTTTATGATCTTTTACGCTGTTTTAATGCGCATAATTAACTATCTTAAGTCTTGTTAATCTATTTAGCATTAAGTGCAATTTCTTCTTATATACCTATCCACCTATTCTACAAGCTAAACTACCGTTAATAATATTGGGTATTTACTGCATCTTAGGCAGTTGTCTCACCGCCGGCGAGGAAACGATTGGCTATCGACTATTTTCTCGCTCAAGAAACGAACAAAAGATATAAGATCCTGTGTGAGTAAAAGAGATATATATATTAATAGTTGATCGCTGGCGGTTCACACTGCCGGCGAGAACTCGCTCTTACATCTCGACAAGTGCCGACGATGAGCGAGAAGCGAGCAGAGCGAGTAACTAGAAACGAGTGGGCGAGCAGTGAAAAGCGAGTGTTCGAGCACGACGGGCGATTACTCGCTCTACTCGCTCGAGCCGGGCGGCCGCCAAGCTAACAGCGCTGAGAGAGTATCGCTGAGCTAGTTTTATAGCTCAGCGAGTCGCTCTTGTCGCTCAGCGAGTCGCTCAGCTCTTGTCGCTGCGACAAATGATGTAAGAGCGCGTTCTCGCCGGCAGTGTGAACCGCCAGCGATCAACTATTAATATATGTGTCTCTTTCACTCACACAGGATCTTTAATCTTTTGTTCGTTTCTTGAGCGAGAAAATAGTCGATAGCCAATCGTTTCCTCGCCGGCGGTGAGACAAGTGCCTTACTACGAAACCCTACACTGCGCGTGGTCCGACATGCTCTTGACCGGTAAACCAATAATTCATACCGGTCAGACTGGGGAAGGCAATTTAAGGATAGGGACAATGGATGATACTGAAGACCAATATCTTATGTTACGAAATAAAACACAAAAGTATTCACTTAATTTAATTTTCGCATTTTATTTTGTCCAAATAAAAAAGTAGAAGCTAAAAAAAAGGTTCTATTTTAATAGAACAACCGCTTATGATTACATCCTCACCGCTAGAGCGTAATTAGCAATACCACAGACATTATCCTTCATGTCGAGCCTCAGATATCCCTTTTCTCCCCATTGCTTGCCATAAGAGTTTTTGACGATCCAGAACTTTTGGCCGTTCTCTTTGCCGTACCCTATTATTACCACGGAATGTACACGCTTGTCAGGATTGGACGAGCTGAAAATAATCACATATTATATGAGAAAAGTAAGGAAAATTTTAGATCCAAATTCCTTAGAGTTCTGGGAAATGGGGAAGTTTGTTTGAAATTAATCCCCATTCGAGGGAAAGCTTAGATACAAAGTATATTTTTCGTATTCATATATTTGTGATGTTGTATTCCGTAAAAATGAATAAGAGTTGTAGGTATTAATAAAAAAAGTAAATAAATAAATTAATATTGTTGTGTCTTGTATTGTGAATAAATGTTTTTTTTTTCTTTCTTTCTTTATTGTAACACTTATAAGAATAAGGACGTTAAAAGATATTTAAACTTACCAATTCGAATCATTGTATATTCCGCTAGAGTAAAAATGTAAGGATCTGGTTAAGCTAATAGCGGCTATCATAGGTCCTTTCCTTCGTAACATTCTCTGAAATAAAACAAACTGTTTTTAAAAGGTTTTACAAAAAAATAGTTGTTGCCCGGAACTTCGTCTGCGAAGGATTCGTTTTTAGCGCCCGCGAGATCTTTACAATTTTCCTGGATAAAAACTATCCTTTGTCCTTTTAAGCAGTAGCGGCGTTAGGGCAGGGTGCGGTGGGGCGACCGCCCAGGGCGCCGGACTTAAAGGGGCGCCAGCCGCTCCTCAGGGTATCCTCTCGCTCATAGAGCGAAGCCTACTTAACCTATACCTTCTAGAAAATTTCCAGAAGTTGGGGGTGCCGTGGAATTCTTGCCCAGAGCGCACTTGGAATTGGAAGTGCTAAAACCGGCACTGCTTTTAAGGATCTCAAACTATCTTCATACAAAAAAGATGTTGCTCGCAACTTCACCTACGAATAATTAGTAGGTACCTATATCGCATGTCCGGGGGAACTTTACGATTTTCCAGGTTAAAACTATCCTACGTCCTTTTCAAGATCTCAAACTATCTCTATAAGTCCATACCAAAAAGCTGTTGCCCGCGAGTTCCATGACAAATTCGTTTACCGCTCACCCGGGACAATTTTTTAAAATTTCCGACATATAAACTATGCTACCTATGTCCTTCTCAGAGTCTAACACTCCATTTCAGATCATCCGTCCATTTCGCTGGTGGACGTCCTACGCTGCGCTTGCCGATCCGCGGTATCCACTCGAGAACTTTTCTAAGATAATGTTAGATTTCACAATAATTATAACGAAGAAGAAATACAGAACGCTCAAGTAGTGCCGAAAAGCATAAAATAAAAGTCACACCCAGCATGATCCTGCGTCGACCCACAGCGATAATGGTTCGATGTATCCGATAATTCATTAGTTAGAATACCTACATTATTTAGTAGGTACTTACTTTTACAATGCTGACATTTCTCGGAGCCTGTTCGAATCCCGAAATAGTTAAGAGTCGTGGCTGATCTTTGTCGCAATAACCCGCCTGAAAAATTTCAAAACTTATCACTCTAAGAAATACTCAAATATTACTAAACGAAAAATAAGGCACAAATTCGGCGGTGGATACCTCCGATCAACGATTAGTACTACTTTCATTTTAATTTCAATTTTCACGTACTTATTGTTTTAAATGGATTGAACGAAACCAAATTGCTGGTGGCTGATTGCTGCAGTATATCGCGGCATTTTTTGAAGGATGTTCAAGTCGATAATATGTATGCGGTACCTTATTGTCTTCTGGCTGATAATGGTGTTGATAATAACGAGCTTGTACTTACCATAGCCAAATAAGGACCATAATCTTTTTTGTAAAATATTCCGTATTCTCTAATCCAGTTCAAAGAATAATCAGGCTTCCCACCGTCACAGCCATGATTCGCAAATGATCCACTGGAACAAGATTTCAGTTCGTTATTATGATGATAATGATAGAGGCAACATTTTTATATAATCAGAAAGAGCGTCTACTGCACTATAAAATTTCATTAATTAGCGTAACAATTTATAACATTTTTCGTACATTTTTGTACTTGTTGTGTTTATATGAAGCCTTGAGTTTTGAAATAAATATTATTATTACCTTTATTTATTTTTTTATTCTTAGGATTAGGTTTTTATAATACTTATAAGAAGTAAAATACAGAAAAGTACATACAAAATAAAAATATTATAAAAACCTAAACTAGTTTGCCGCCGGTAACGGGGCAGGGCCCAAGCTACCGGTGGTCAGAGCCGCAGAGTGAGGAACCTCCGGACGATGCGTGCCGTGTCCAGAAGTACCGCCTTCTGTTTCTAGCCCTTGATCCAGCCATCTAGCGAGAGTCTTTTGAGATGTTGGTCGAGACTCTTCGCTATTAGGCCGTTTGCCTAAACGACTATCGGGACAATGCCCGTCGAGTCAACATCCCACATAGCAGTCACCTCGTGAGCCAAGTCAAGGTACTTGCTGAGTTTGTCCTTCTCGGCCTTCACGAGGTTCTCGTCATGTGGGATGGTGATGTCGACGAGCACTGCCTGGCGGTTTGATCGATCTGTCAGCACGATATCAGGTTTATTGGCTACAATAGTCCTGTCCGTGATGACAGATCGATCCCAATAGAGCGTGGCACGACCATTTTCGAGAACTGGCGCAGGGACATACCTATAATACGGCACCTCAGAGTCTACAAGGCCGTATCGAAGAGCAAGTTGCTGGTGGATAATCCTGGCTACTAAGTTATGTCTGTGCAAATACTCACCGTTAGCAAGATGAGAACAACCGGAGATAATATGCCTATATTATTATTATTATTATAGTGAAATAGATAGGAACTATCCCTCCGGTCGGTGACAGATTGATCATTGTTTTGTCGTAACTACGTGTAGTACCACCTTTTTTTAATTAGCATTCAATTTAGTACATTTTTCGTACATTTTTTTGATGGGAGTTTGAATTCCATACGACACCATGTCACCGCTAGAAAGTAATGATACCATGCGATGCATCAAATTTTTGTGGTCTTAGTAACTTTACTTACTGACGTTAATTTATTGCTATCGGTATTTGATAATTTTGAACTTGGAAAGCACATTGGAATGCTTTGTAAGCACGACCCAATTACGTAGAAGCTTTTAATTGCCACTGGCGTACATTAGTTTGTTAATGAATGACGTCCGGAATTCGAAACAAAAGATCGGTTTTCTTTTTCTTTCTGAATTGAACCTTCAATAAAAGAAGAAAACCGACGAGCCCTGAGCGAGATTAACATTCGAATTGTACTAGACACGTATTTTGTTGTTCTTACCCCCATGTGCAATCAATGATCGCTTGCTCGCTTAATTCTTCGAGATGTTGGAACCCGTTCCTTATGTAGGCGGCAGATTCTACCGCTGAAGCTACTGCAAAGGCGTAGCAGCTTCCACAGAGAGTTGTTTGATCTGTCAATCAAAAAAAGTATGCAAAATTTTATAACTCTGTCTTTTGTATTCGTGTTGATAGGTACAATTTTTTTTCCATTCATTATAGCCACTGTAGACCTCCAGTTTTTCATTTTCCCGTTTTTGTTTTTTCCATTGTGACACAAAAATTATCCATACAAATGTATGATTAATTTATCGTGAAATGGCGCCATTTCATGATATGCCTAAAAGTTGGTCAGGCATATCACGATGTGCCTGAGAAACAATACGGCAGATCGATTAGAGCAACGCATTCGTCGATATTCCTAGCTTTATACCGGGCACATCGTGATATTTTGAACATGAAACTACCGTGAGACTGACTCATATTAAATGATATTGTAACGGATAACTCACGTCTTAAACCGAGTTTAGCTCGACATGTTTCGTGCTATTTCGTAGCCCTTCTTCTTAGGAGCACGCGAACGCGACTCGGCGGCTGCCGCAACACGCACACTACGCGCCACCGCTCTGCTCGCGCGACTGCCCGACGAAGCTAACACCGGCGCACAACTACCCGCATTTTTATCGTCATTTTTATTGTCAATGTCTAATGTAGGGTAGCACACAACACTAACAACATCGCTCCGTAAAGGCACACACCAACCGATGACGCAGCACGAGTATATAACTGTATAATAACTGTTTTCTAACTCGGGAGTAGGTACCGACCAACCGCAATCCCGGTTAAAATTCGGATGACGACTAATCTCAATGGCTTCACGCACTTTCCGCGGAATGAAAAACTTTTCTCTCGCAAGTACCTGGACACCTTATCAAACCTGATGTAATGCGTCAAATCCGAGTCCATTGAATGCTCGAGAGCAGAGCCCCTGTCGTCCTGTTTCCTCATACTACGTATGTGCTCCGATACCCTAGTAGACACGTTAAGGTAAACGTCCACTTGTCGGTATCGTACGCATCGGACGCATCGCACGCAACGGATCGTAGTATTCTTTGTATAGAAATTCATATAAGTGCGTCCACCTGTCCGCATCGTAAGCATCGCACATTTCTATACAAAGCAACAAATCCGATACGTTCGAAGCGTACGATGCGGATATGTGGACGCCTACCTTTACGACCAGTCTCACCGATATAGCTCTTGCCACACGAACACGGAATCAATGCGGGTAGTTGTGCGCCGGTGTTAGCTTCGTCGGGCAGTCGCGCGAGCAGAGCGGTGGCGCGTAGTGTGCGTGTTGCGGCGTGCTCCTGAGAAGAAGGGCTACGAAATAGCCCGAAACATGTCAAGCTAAACTCGGTTTAAGACGTGAGTTATCCGTTACAATATCATTTAATACATTGCAATATGCTGAAAAAACGAAAAATTTAGGTACGACGAGCGAAGCGAGGAGTGGTTAGTATGAATTGTGACCACTAGGCACGAGCCGAGCGAGCGAAGCGAGCGTGCCACGGCAGCGACCGCGAAGTGCCAGAAACGATATGGCGGCGTTTTATGATATGCCTAGGAATTTCATGATCTGCCTAAACGTCACTAGGCAATCGTTAAACGGGGAGTTTTGAACGATATGGCGGATGTCCCTTAGCCAATTCATGAAATAGCGCCATTTCACGATATGCCTAGGGATTTCGTGATCTGGCGGATTTTACGATCGGCCGCCGACATATATATGACTTCTTTATAACATCTGCCTGGAGACTACCCTACTACCACTATTGTGGCCTCTCCCTACAGTTTTCTTTGTAATGATGTCTGACATTTACCTTTTACAGACGTGACAGCACCTGTGATCCTCCAATCTAAATAGCCTTTTGCGTTAATGTCGTCGTCCACAAATTCGCTATCTGAATCATAAAGTTCTGAGCTTATTTCTGTGCCTAGAAAAACAGACAACTCATCTTCGGTCGCATCAGCTAAGTGATTGACAGCAAGCTTGTATGAATTTTGTTGACGATTTATAGATTGAATATATCTGAAAATATATATTATTCAAAAATGATTAGTCTCTACAAATATCTTGCTATTGAAAAACATATCAACAGGTAGAACTAAAAAGTAACTCGCTTACCTCAAATTGTTTTTGAAAACTTGCAGTCTCATGAAATGTTCGTCTTTGGTTTTGTATTCTTTGTTATGTTTGAGTTTATATCTGAAAGCATTTTCACACATTATATTTTTAGTACCTGGGAAGCTTTGCTGGGGCTGATACTCGATAATACGCGTGTTCGATACAGCGCCATCTATAGTTCATCTGCTGAACTAGATAGCTTGCTAATTAATCAAAATGATCGATGCCCGTTGACATTCATGTACCTCAGCAGTTACAAAATAAAACACAAAATGTGGTGGCGCTAGTATCGCGCATCAATATAAATAAGGTTTTTAAGTTTGTTTGTCACTGTTCCATTGCAATCGGCTTCGGAGTAAAAAGTCCAAAAAACCAACCGGTCTCTCATTTCGGGCACCCAACTTTACAACGCGTTTTCCCAGAAATAAGACCAAGCTAGATCGATTTTTCATAACGTCATACCCGAAAACCCCCACATACTAAATTTCATCGAAATCGTTGGAGCCGCATCCGAGATTCTGATTCTATATAACAATTGCTCGTTTAAAGGTATTAGATTGATAGATTAGATAATTAGATACAATTATTTCTAGAAAAGTCACAATTAAATAAACATTGAACTCGAAAATATCCGAAGAAAAACCTTTAATGCGAAATTCATTAACGGTTAGTGATCGGCTGGGTTTGAAATTTGGAACAGATATTACGTGGTTTTTATGACAATTAAAGTACATTCCACAAAAAAACAGTCACTATTTATTTTTTTTTTTTAAAACCTATTGTAATACTTACATTTCAAAAGCTTTACTAGTTCTAGCATGCTCTAGATCAGGGTTTACAAGTTCCAAAATTGGATCGACAGCTTCATAACGAAGTTCACTTTCATATAATGGGCATTTTAAATCTGAAAAGATAGCATCTCTATCAGTCACACGTTATAATCAATTTGTTTTTGGTACAAGTTTTTTTTTCCATTTTACACACAGAACAAATAATATAAAAGGAAATTAAATGTTCTCGTTTATATTTCTTTCCAAAATCGAAGACCCCACTGTTCCGCCTCTTCCGGAGTCAATAAGCACACAATTTTTTCGAGTTATCAATCTTTTTTTTTAATCATTCTCTGAAATAACCCATTTTACAAGCTTTTATTTAGTTTCACCTGTCCCGTTGTCTGTCTGTTTGTCTGTCTGTCTGTAATCAAATCTTGCAAGTTAAATTTGACCAACTTCCAGTAGTCAGTTAACTTGAAATTTGGAATACTTATGTAAATTGCGTGACAATACAATAATCTGGTAGTGGCATCCTGGTAGTCCAGCCAGGATCGTCTCCGCAGGACGGAACTCTTCAACGGTTAATGGCAACGTGAAATTTGGTATGCAAATGTAGTTTGGGGTGACAATACAAGTACAGCCAACAAACAGCAAAAAAAGCTTTTATTAATAATTAAATTTATGGTTTTATGGTTAAGCAGTTAAATGCTGGAGCTGGAAAATAACTAAATAAGCATACGAGGGTATTACGTGCGGGCTCTTTTGTGACTAGCGTGAAATCTGTGTTCCTTTTATGTTACTAATAAGTGAGTTTACACCACAAGCTAACATAATAAGTATCGGAATAGAAAACACAAGAGGAAACGAAATGAGACCCGGTACCTAAATTCGAATATAATTGACATGTATGATTTGATTACCTACTATTGGTTAATTTAAATATCGGCGTAAATTCTATGCATTTTTTTACATTTTAATTTATTTGTCTTTTTTTGTTTGTAATTATGTATCTTGCAAATTTAAGCATGGTTTTTGTTTAAAGCTTTGGCATGCCTGATCGCTGAACATTATTGTGGATCACTAATAATAATGCACTTAATCAACTATATTTTTGTACCATGTGTTCCGAGCTTTACGGTGAAGGAAAACATCGTGATGAAACCTGCACAACAAAACTGCGAAGCAATTCAACGGTGTGTGTGAAGTTCCCAATCCGCACTGGGCCCGCGTGGGAACTAGGTACTGCCCAAGCCCTCTCATTCCGTGAGGAGGCCTGTGCCCTGCAGTGGGACGTATATAGGCTGGGATGATGATGTTCCGTGAATAAACGACTCATTCATTGAACTCTATGCAAAAGCATTTAGATTCAACACAACAGAATACATGGCTATAGAACTACCTACCGGATGCTACTTAGTTAATTAGTTTTTTTGAAAAAATGTGGCTTTGTCCATCGGAGGAAAATTTTGTCAGTGTCTAGTAAATTCTATAAAACGAAATATTATTATGAGAAGTAATAGTGGATGAACAATGACAGCGTGAATCCCGAATGCTACTTAAAATATCAAATTTAAATTAGACACGCAGAAATTGTCATATAACTACGCTGAGTTGAACATTATTTATGATCAACGTGTCTCGTAAACATGCCATTTCCTCTTGTTTTTTTTTTATTTCGTGTTAATGGCGGTTAATGGTGAGTTGGCATTGATGCCATCAAGCTTACCGGTTGGTAAATTAAATACTGTAGAGTCAGGTTGGTCCAGAGTAAAGTTGGCGTAGTCATGTTGCATAAAATCAAGCTCTCTGTCTCCTTGTAGCAGCCGATACTCGTGTCTTAAAAACGAATACACAGATGGTAAAATATTTTGGCATAAACGTGCATAATTATTGTTATAGGTAGAGTCATTTACGATGACGCGTGCCGTGGTTCTTATTACAATGTCATAAATGTCTAATTTTGACAAAATCACGCGTCTTCGTGAATGGCAATAGGTATAATTGCAGTTACGAAAATTACGTAAGGTGACCTTTACGACAGCAAAAGAAAGATATTTGAATAGAGTAGTACATAAAAGAGTATCTAAGTTTGTGAGAAAGAAAATATTTGACAATAAACAGATATAGTCAGCAAAAAAACTTTAACAAATAAAAAGACAATGTTTTGACTTTCCATTGACCTGTGATTTTGAAATTTGTTGATAATCTTATAATATTTATTACTACTTATACACCTAGTTACAACTATAGTTACCAATATTACAATAATAAATTGGATTTTCCCTTTCAAATTTTTCATTTTTTTAAAGTCGATTAATATGATTCCACGTTTCGTATATTTTGCTTAAAATCTGGGCTTTGTTAACAGTGGATATCTACTTATATATATCACCGAAATCGTACTGTGTTTTGTCAACCTTTTGTAATACCCTCAGTGCGCGAGTAGGTACGACTCACACTAAGCCCGTTTAAATTTATTAAAACCTTCACAGTCCCATCCTTTCGCTATAGTCATAGGTTGATAAGTCCGTGCATTACAGGTAATGCACAAATGTACAGAAACATCCAGTTCTGACGTCACGTTGACGTGGCAGAACTAATTTGATGGTGCATTACATGTAATGCACGGACAGTTAAAGCGTTAGAATGCTTAAGTAAATCAATTTGCTTCATTTACTCACCTTATAGGTATCCACACTTTACTGTTACCGCTTATAATGCTTTTGGTGAGGGTCCAGACTCTGTGGTCGACTGTCACATCATACTCCGTGCTCTTAGCTCTGTATACCCATTTATTAGTCTTGACATTGTTCAGTGATTCTTTGCCTGTCGGAATAATTATACGATAAATAAATAAATATCATGGGACACTATGACACCAATTGACCTAGTCCCAAACTAAGCAAAGCTTGCTTGTACTATGTATACTAGCAATAAATCCATACTAATATTATAAATGCGAAAGTAACTCTGTCTGTCTGTTACGCTTTCACGCCAAAACCGCTGAACCGATTTTGATGAAATTTGGTACAGAGATAGAATAGACCTTGGGAAAGAACAAAGGCTATCTTTTATCGCGAAAAAGAGGCTTTAAGGGGTTGAAATAGGGGGTGAAAGTTTATATGGTGGAAGTTCGTCACTGTCGAAGATAAAACCATGAAACTTGCCATTTAAGCACTTAATAAGAAATAATTCGGTATTTGTTTGAGCTTTATCGAAAATTGAGGGAATGAAATAGGGGATGGAATTTTATATGGAAGATCGTCATTGTCGAAGATAAATCGATGGTTCTTTATGAAACTTGGCATTTGGGCACGTGATTAGAGATAAATAGATATTTGTTCGCGCGATTTTTAAAATTCTTCCTGTGAGGGGGGTGAAATAGGGGATGAAAATTTATATATGGAAGATCGTCATTGTCGAAGATAAATCGATGGTTCTTTATGAAACTTGGCATTTAGGCACTTGATAAGAGATAAATAGATATTTGTTCGCGCGTTTTTAAAAATTCTTCCTGTGTGGGGGTGAAATAGGGGATGAAAGCTTATATGAAGGTCGTGCATTGTCAAAGATAAATCGATGGTTCTTTATGAAACGTGGCATTTGGGCACTTATAAAAAATAAATAGGTATTTGTTCAAGCGTTTTTGAAAATTTTACCTGCGAGAGGATGAAATAGGGGATGAAAATTTATATGTAACGTCGTCATTATCACAGATAAAGCGATGAATCTTTGTTTAGGTATTCGATAAGAACTAAAAAAAAACCGATTAAATTCGACGCGCATCAAGGGTTCCGTACGTAGGTATTTATGAATAGCCAGTGTTAGTAGAGCCTATTCTAAGCTCATAAGCAAAATGTACACAATGTGGGGTCATTTTAGATGGCTTATTGACATAGACAGTCGGACATGAAAAATAATGATTTTCAGTCTTTTCTTATTTATTTTGCTAAAAGGGCAAAAAAATTGCTATAAGAGCTACCTTTATACAAAATTCCAAATTTCTAGGACAGCCGGTAGTACCCTATAACTTTTTCTGTGGCGATTTGTACATGGAAACACCTTTTTAATGACTGTAGCTTTTGATTGCGTTGACTTAGAAGTTCGATTTTTTCACATCTTCCCGGACTATTGACCTGACCTGAGTTTAGGGTTTTAATTTTAACTCGATACATACTCCGCGCGTTTACGGGATAAAGGGTCTTGAGAGACAGATGGGCGGACTGACAGCAAAGTGGTCCTATAAGGGTTTCAAGTTTTTTCCTTTTGAGGTACGGAACCCTAAAAAACATTTGTTCTGGCTCTTTTCACATTTCGACATTTTACATACTTGAAAATATGGGGATGAAAGTTCGTAAGGAATTCCAAACAAATTTACTAGGTACCTATATTCATCGGAAATATATGTAGCTATGCTTAGTAAGAATACCGTCTTAATTATAATCCTACCCCCCCTAACTACAATAAAAGACGTAAGAGTTCACTATGAAGAATTAGTCCTTTTGTGTTGGCGGGGTAGAATACACGTCGTATTGCTAAAATGTGGCTACCCGCAAAAAATTTATGTTTTAACAAAGAATGGAAGACCAAACAAAAATTAGTTTAGATATAAAGCAATGTATTAAAATAGGTTATTTTCGGTAAACCATAGAAGTTTATATGTGCTATTAGGTATTGGCAGAATAGGTACCCTAAATAAATTATATACTTTCCAAAGTTACTATTCCACGCGGACGAAGTCGCGGGCAAAAGCTAGTTATTGAATAATATCGGGAGTAAGCAACGTTAGCTTATACTTTTGCAAAATGTTAATTATGTGACGCAATCCCTTTGGCCACTTTGGAAACTAAAGGTTCGAAACCAGTTTAGAAAACAGAATTATTTTTCTTTTTCGGAAACCTGGTTTCAAATGAAAAAAAATAATTCTGTTTTCTAAACTGGTTTCCCATACAGAATACAGAACTTTATTATGAAACTCATTCACAAATTTCAATTTCCCAATTTTAATCGACACAGAAACATATAGGTAGGTATAGGTTATGTTAAGTTTACATCGGCCCGAAGGGCCAAAACTACACAAAAGTAGCTCACGCGGAGCTCCGTCAACACTGTCTGTGTCAATTCTGACTGGAAAAAACGCTACTGTCAAAATAAGCTTCAATAAAAAACCAGAAGTCGATCACTGGTCCTAGTTTCATGCAAGAACAAAAAGTATTCGTTCGTAACTGGTTTCGTATAAGAACCAAATAGTTTTCGTTCGCAACCGGTTTCGAACAAGACCGAAAAAGTTTTCTTCTGCAACTGGTTAGGAAACTCTGGTTACGTATGCGGCCGAAGGGTCCGCAATTAAGTGGTGGTTTTGTTTTGATAATAGTTTGTAGGAATACTTTCTATGAACGATTTGATTACCATTAATTTTGACATTATAGATGGTTTCACCAGAGCTGACATGAATGACGCATGTACTGATGTGCCAAACAAAACTTTCCAAACTTGCGGAATTTTTCTAGTAGGAAAATTTTGGAAACTTCCCAATTTCGTATGGCGGTTAAAACTCCGTTTCACTAACATAAATTTTCCTAGTGAAAATTTTCAGAAATTTCCGAGAACTTTTCCAACTTCTTTGAAACTTTCCTTAAATTGCACATTAGTCACATTTATAGAATGAGTGATTTCGTTATAATTACGGAAAGATTTTCTTTTGTTTAATTGAGTATCTGTATACTGTCACTATTGTACCGTTTTTTGTCAAACTTAAAACCTAAAACTGCTAAAAGTGGCTCCGAAGCGGTAACGTTTCGTGTGCTCTGCCTACCCCATTTGGGAATCCAGGAGTGATGTTTGTGTGTGTAAGTAAGTATGGGGTTTTTTTATTATTCCAGAAATATTAATAAATCACCATTTTTATTAACCAACTCGTATACATTAGGTAGGAGGCCCAGGTCCATGTATAGAGTCCACAAAGTATTACCACTTGTCCACATTGACAAACAAGTGTTAGGTATTACTTTCCTTCAATACATTCGTACCTACTAAATCTTGTGATTCGACCTATAACTTCCGTCCAGATATAAAAACTATAATAACTCACCCACAAATGATAAACGTCCAGATAGGGGTAAATAGGTCTTGCGTAGCACGGAGCTTACCAAGCGGGAGTCAGCTTGCAGCTCATGACAGACCTCTTTATTCAGGTACGAACCCGTCGATTCAGGGTTTATCTGTAAAAGTAATAATAGCCTGTATAAAATGGCCTAACCTTAAAATTTCTGCGATTGAAAAAAAACCGTTATTGATAATAGTTAGGCAAATTTCTATCTGTCCTCTTCGGGTAGCAATTTTATAGATGTAAACTGTCTGTTAGTTCACTTTTGCAATAAGTCAATGAACTACAAAAAATATGCAGACTATAGCTTGCATCTGTGGCTTTCCTTCTGTTAAAAAAGCTCGCAATTCGTCTAATGTCTTGTCTGCATTTTACACGTAAAGGGACTCTATGCTAAATTTCAGCTTTCTACGTCCATGGGCTTCAGCTGGCCCTTATAGTTTGTCAGAAGTTTAATTATTTGAGTAGTTTTAATTTACACTAAGAAGAAGATAATTAAACGGTCGAATCAAGATACAATATTATTTTTACAATAAACTAAACAGCGAGATTAAACAACGTCTCACCTACCGAGTAATACGTAGTTTCATTATTAACGCTCTGTTTTCTAAATATTTTTGTCATGCCATTATAAAAATCAAATCTGTAATTTTCAGTTTCACCATCGGCCCTGAAAGTTAACAATTAAATTTAAAAATATTAGAAAGTAGTACTTTCAATATTATAATTTTATAAATTACGCTCAGAAAACAGCGAAATTTTCATAAATACATACCAAACTTCGTACGGTTCTGTTATATTAGCCGATGGTATTTTCAGTACGGCCCTGAAGTGATAAGTTTCAGGCCACAATAGTGTGGCTCCTAAAAAAATCAAACACTGTTAAATGCTGTTAAGTACGATTCGCCACAATTTCACGATAACAAGTTAAATAAATATTTAAACTACTTACACTTAAAGTAATTAGAAAGCGGAACGAAAAAGTAGGTAATTATTATGCGGATGAAAAACGGACTGAAATTTCTCAATTTCTAATACAAAATTGTTGCCATGTTGACGACAAAAATGTGACAGTTACAAAGGAAATGGCACCTTAATTCCATTTCTGCTCTTTGCACGATATGGGTCACAAGCTTTAAGCCATACTACATACATACGACATACTACACAGTAATTATATATTTTTCACTTCTCATGCTCGTAAAGTTGGTGTTTATGCTGGATCTAGGCGACATAAAATGACTTTTTATGCACTAGTGAATAAAATAAAATCTTCTTCTAAAACCAAGGTAATTAGGTGTCAACAGCCACAAACAAAGAAGTTTCTTTATATTTTTTAATACATTTTTTATTTATATTAAACTAAAAATCAATCAAAATAAATCACTAAAACTAAAAAAAATATAATTATATAGTAATGCATGAAAAATAAAATTTACATAGTGAGTGAACAATTGTTTTCACTGTTGCTATTTCATTTCCTCGCCATCGAAGTGAAAAGCAGAGTGTAAAACTCGAGCATTAAATCCATTTTCCCCTCGACGTGTCTATCCATGGCTATATGAACGTCTTGGGTAAAATGGCTCGTTTTATGCTCTTGTTGTTTGTTGTTGTTACTATTTTTCTACAGGACATAGACAGTTTTCTATGAGTGATGTTCTAGACTGGCTGACCTTTGACTTTTTGTTTATTTTACATTTTTATTTGTCTACCCGTGACCATGACGATAGAACAAGCGTTTAAATTGGAGCTCAAAAGGTAGAATAAGTATTCGCAGTCTACAACCCCGTCGAAAATATGATGTGTTTGCCGTCTTAATTCACATACTTGCTTGTAAAAATTGGAATTTGCGCAAGTATAATGAGGGCTATCGTTTTTTGTCTTTCTAGATGGCACTACTGTTGCGTGAGGTTTTTAGTGTGGCTTTCAAAGTCTGCTATTAAAAAGAACACAGTAAAAATAAAATTCCTTTATAAATATATACAGGGTCCAGCTCGACATCCACATCCTGTCATGTGACGCTCCTATTTTCGGATCGATGCACGCCCCGTAACGCATAATTGCCATAATTAATTTCAGGTAATGCAAAATATTCACAAAATTATAAATAAACCCGTGTAGCTCACCCAAAAACTATGAGATTTGACATTTCGGAGACCTCACGCTACACTAGCGCCTCTAGCGGCGAATTCATACGCGATAGCCCTCATTGAGCATTTAGACGAACCCATACATAAGGTACATTAGGTACATCATGATCAAGAGATACTTGAATTTAATTGCGTATGCCGTAGAAAAACAAGTCATTCATACGTTTCACCGCTCATTAATAAATTTGTAACAGATATGTGATGTTGTTCTTGTTTATTCGGTCAGAACAAACAGAGATATCATCACTGATATCTGTCACATAAATCTTATAAAAGTTATCAATGAGAAGTGAAACAGGCCTTTAATTTGATAAATATTTTATTTTCACTTACCAGCGTAGTGAACTCCAAACAGACACAGTACAACTCTTGAATAACTCATACTGCGGGTTACGAAACTTAAATAAAAAACACAATTCAAAATGTACCGTTTTATAGGGAGTTCTATCGTAAAAAGTTCTGATTAGTTAGTGATAAGCTTCGTTATGTTAAAAATATAAATTATGATAAACTTAATTGAGAAGAGGTGAAGTGAAAATCGATTTATGCGGCAATAGGTTTCGTAACAACAAAATAACTGAAACAGCACGGGATTGGCTTCGGCTTTCACAAAATGGGCTTTAATTCGAAAATAATTTTACTAAAATGAAAATTGTTAGACCAGTTACAAATAAAAGTCATATAAATATAAGAAACACTCAAAGGCACCAAAGAAGCCTTTAATAACAAGCGGCAACATGTTACAAGTTTACTAACTCGATTTACTTTTTAATTATCCACCAGATAAACTTTTGTCTTTTGTGATTTTTTTTTTGTTTTCAGACGATCGTAGTTGTTTAGTAATTTGATGATATAGGTTATATAGGTTTTCGTGTTGTGATTAAAGCTACGCAACCCTAAAAACCATTGAATTCGTGAACTTTCAAGTTCATGAATTCAGTGTTTCAGTCTAAAATTTAGTTCATTATTTTTATCAACTTTCAATATTTAGGTCATTGGCTAATGAAGGTATCATTAAATTGTAACTAAGTAATTATTTTGTAACTAATTAATAGGTTATTTTAAATAACTTTCATTAGCAAGTTCATTTACCTCGTAATGGAATTAAACCATTTCAATTAAATTTAAGAATAGGGCATATTAGGTAAAGCTCTGCGCAGGGGGCGACACTAGCACAAACCGTATAGAAATCGCCATGACAACGTCAGTTCTCTTTATATTATGTCGCCATGACGGATCATGACCAAAGAGTATTATTAATACCTATAGAAATCATGACATATTTATAAGTAACAAAATAAATGATATTTACATCGATAGAAGTGATAGAGCTATATTTTCAAAAATTTAATTGAAATAACATGATATTACGGCATCCTACGGAAATTTAAGATACTCAAAACCATAAACATATAGTATATGCTAGTGCTGCACTCTGACGAGATAAAAATGCAGTAATATTCCCTATTGAGATTAGGTATACAGTCAAGGGCATAAATATAAAATATACAGTCATAGCTTTAAATATATGTATCTATACATCGACGATATGGTTAAACGCGCTCGATTGACCACTACAAACTCGTTGGCTTTACGGTCTCGAAATGTAATGCAACTTGCACGATTTTTCTCTTTTTTAGCAGGAATCCAACTTTCTCATAAATCCAACTTTTAAACCCTTTATTACGTGTCTTCGCCTGATTCCAACTTATTTATTCTATGAACTTGTATTCGCATTATTCCAACCGAATGGTATGATTGGGCACATAAAGCTTAATGATAAATATATTACGGGCCAGTTGAATTTACTTCTTTAGCCCTCTTTGCCCGTAGTACAGTTAAGATATGCAAATTTTTGTATAACGACATAAAAAGTTGGATTTATGAGAAAGTTGGATTCCTGCTAAAAAAGGATTTTTCTTGCAAGTCTAAACTCGGCTTTATGCTCATGTCAGCAGAGAACAGTAACCCACCCTGGCTTGTGACCGTATTGCCTAACGTCAGAACGTTCCCGACCGTATTCACCATCTGTTTCTACCCTCATCTTTCGCCGTGTGACAGAAAGATTTAATGAACTAAACAAAATACTATGCTCACCCGCGACATTCCTTACCTAAGTACAGATACGAACAACAAGAGTTACAGTGACAAATTAAAAATTTAAGTTTAACATCTGATATCATGGTGTACGGTTGTGTTGCTCTGAAGATAAGCTCTAGTTGAGTTCGAAACGCGTCAGTGTAGTGTGGTGGTGGTGATAGATGGGTTTCTGTGATTTGTGCGTGTTCTTACAGTGCGGAGGTGGAGGAACTGCATGGACACGCATATCTTGCATAAACGTAGCTATCATAAGGTCGCGGGTGAGCAAAGTAATAGTTTTAGTTCATTGATATGGACCTCCGCAAAGTACCTAATGCCTGATTCGATAAATTACAGAAAGGTTTTGTGAAAACGATTGTAATTACAAGTGTTGTTAGATTAGACTTAACAATAAGGCCTTTGATTTATCATCAAAATTCGTTACACGGTTTAGCGCGTACTTACCATCAGAGTCCCTGTCCCGTGGTGGGCGGTATTTCTTCTTGAAGATCCGCCGAAGGAAGTCAGCGAACTTGTTGTCTTGCACTAACTTCTTGAATGCCCTCTGCAGCTCCTCACAGTGCTCGTTAAGAGACTCCTTTTCGACATAGTGTTCCTCGATGCGATGCTCACAATCCACTATTTGGTCTTGGACACCGCGCACCTAAAGAAATATATACTTAGACCGCGGCATAATTTATAGAAACATTGTTTGGGAACGTGTCAAAACAAATGTAGTTTAAAAAGAATAATGGACCAAATAAATGACGTTCATTTGATATAACATAATTATTTTTTTAAATACTGAGTTGGTGTAGGTTAGGTTAGGGTTCCAAATAAAATAACACTTCATGTAAAAGATGTAAATTTTCGATGAGAATAAGTTAGCACAAGTTAAGCAAACTGGTGATAACTATAATATTTTAGCTACCTAAATACGATTAGTTCGTACTAACGCCTTACTTGTACTATTACTTATTCTGTGCTATACTGCTACAGCTAAATTAATTGTTGGTTGAATGATTTTGTAACGTATTTATGTTTATGTAATAGAAAGCTTAATAAGTAACAATTTAATGGTTTATTTGTTCGATTCTTGCCAAATAAGGGTAGATGATATTTTTGCAGTATTAAAAAATGAGGGTACTTCCCACTGGAAGGGCGATGCTATCTTAAGCTGCGATTTGTAGTAGCTACTGGACTCGTTACGTTTTATGTAATTATATGTATATTTGATAATGTCGGTCTTCTAACTTCTAAAAACAGTTGTTTTGCTGTGTTTGTGTTTGAGCTCGTATGTTCTAAATGTTCTCGCTGCTGAACAAAGTGCAAATCCCGAGGAGCCCTGCATCCGTGTCAATCGCTGAAGGATTCTAACCTAGAATCACTCGCTAACGCTGGATTCAATTATAGAATCCTTCGCTTACTGGGATTCATCAACGCTCGCAACAAAAAACAACTTTGCTCTCTTGTTGCACAAATAACTATTAAACGTGTCCAAACAAATAAATGACGTTCATTTGATATAACATAATTTTCGGACAGATTGGTGTAGGTGAGGTTAGGGTTATTAACAATTGTAAAAGATGTAGATTTCAATGAGAATAAGTTAGCACAAGTTAAGCAAACTGGTGATAACTATTATTTAGCTACCTAAATAAATACGATTAGTTAGTACTAACGCCTTACTTGTGCAAACTTGTCCTGCTTACGCTCATCAAACATTGGTTGGAGAACGTTGACGTTTCTCGCGTAATGCAACTAACACAGCTTCAGCTGCCAATAAGTTGGTTTTTCCCCTGAACTCTGACTCGAATGGCGATGCATCTTACGCTGAAGAGCTTCGAACTGTTGCATGTGCCTTTTTTCGGTCATCCTTCTAGAGAGCATGTGTTGCTCATCCTAAATGTCAAGAAAGTGATAGATAGTTGCCTGTCAATCGCAAGGAATCATTTGCTGGAGTGCTCCTGAATGTCTGGGAATTATACATATTTGCAAACTTGTTACGTAAGGAAATTCACAGTTCTTTGTCTATTATTTTTTATTTTAGCTTGCTGCCATGTTGCAATCAGGTTGCGAAGATGGCTAGTTCATGTCAGAGTGAAGTTTGATGCTTCACATCTATCAATACCTGCATCAACTTAAATAGACCCTTTCACAAGCCTGTCCTTGCGCTTCAAACTAGAACGTTCCTCGCGTGCAACTGCCAGCTTCAGTCCAACAGTTGGTTGTTCTCCTGAACTCTGATTCGCTCGCGTTGCAGCTGCCGCAGACGAGCGTCGAACTGTTGCACTGCCAATCCGCTAGCAGCATGTCTTGCTCATACAGATGTCTAAAAAGATAGATAGTTGCATACTGCAAAATCAAACTCATTTCCCAGGGGTAGTAGATGCGTATTTTAACTCGATCGACTGGATGGCAACGACAAGTTGGGCCAGGATTTATTACATATGTTACCAACCTACACGCCACAAATATTCACAGCCATTTTCGTTAGATTAGCGTAAGCAGCACATGGCGATCTTCATTAGCCGAAGTTATGTATTAAACACAATACTTGCTTCACGGCAATTTCAGCGTTATTAACCAGTATAAATTATTTTGTTATCATGCGCAATAAAATCTATTTTACTAATATGATAAATGTGAAAGTTTGTAAGTCTGTGCGATTGTTTGTTTGTTACTTGATCACATCTAAACCGCTGAACCGATTTAGATGAAATACGGTGTACAGATAGTTTGAGTCCCGGGGATAGGATAGATTTATCCAGGAAAATTGCATAGTTCCCCCCGGGATAGCGATAACCGAATTCTAAGCAGACGGAGCCGCGGATAACGCCTAGTATATAGGTACATAAATTTATTTTAACTAATGTAATAAAATAAGACACCTTTCAATACGCCTCTCTCGTATTTCAATTTCTTCAGGTGTTGATTCAAGATCTGGTGCAGCTTTCAACAATACCCAAGATGCAGCGAGGGGGCGCGTTTCTGGAATGAAGTTTGAAGTTAGGTTACATTGCGAAATTGATGGACTATACATGTTCAAGGCGCGATTGTGGTCAAAACCGCGGGCTCACTGTGTATGCAGGCCGCTTCCAATCGAAGCAACTGGAAGTCTCTCAAGGGATGATGATGATAGGTTGAAGAAAAAATAGGACTGAACAAAAATATACGCACAATACAGTCAAAATGAATAGTGTGTATTGCTTATCTAGATCATTACCAGAAAGAGGCACGAATCTGGTGACTCTTGGTTGTCGTACTCTGGGTTGCGGATAAGTGGCAGTGGATGTCTCGCGTCGATCCGCCATCTTCTTACTGGACATTGCTTGCCGACCGGTGGCAGGCTTTACTTCTGGTTTTATCTGGTCAGGTGAAGAGTATATATTAGCATAGTATATTAATATTTCTTTACATAGATACATTCTAATTTAATATAACAAAGTGGTTACAAATTTAAATTAATTTTAACCATTCTACTTTGAATTACCTTATCCGCAGGGCCCTCAGCACTGTATCTCTTCCAGCTACAATGGAGTGGTGCCGTGCTGTCTTGATCGACCCTTGTTTTGGGCTGAGGCGTGTAATGAGGGTAGGGAGCGCTAGTTTTGTCTACTTTAGTTCCTAACTGCTAGCCCATCTTTGCTACAGAATGCCACCATCATACCTCCAGGTTCTTCTCCGGGAACTCGAGTTCGTCGTCTATTGTCGGCACGGCGGGCGGCGGGCGCACCATCTTAGCCGGTATCTCCCCGCGGATCTCCGCCAGACGTTCCCCGATCTGCTTCATTTGGGTCACTAGGTGCACTTTGTGATCGCGTAACTGAAGCACCTTCTCGTTGAACACGCGCTTGTTGTCGTAAATCTGTGTACGGATTGGATATTCAAAGCCAAGTGAGTAATATAAGTAAGTTAAGTTGCTGTTCGACATCATTAAACGATTTTGTAATTTGTGTATTATTTTAAGAGTCACTATACTTTTTGATATTGAATAAAGTTATGTCTATGTCATTAAAATTACAGTCTTTGAAGTTTTAAGCTGTTTCTCCATCTTTCCATGTGGAAAGAAAGTCGGTAATGAATGGTGCGATGGAGAAACAGCTTAATACTCTCATCACCTCAATAGCTGGTGGTCAACTGCAGTTCATTTCTTGTGGAACTTTTTGTCACGGATGGCAAAACTTAGTCATATTTCCGAACCGATATCTACAACTTAGGGATTTTCTCAAAAAACGAGCTTACCTACTGTTTTCTCAAAGGGCCGGCAATGCGTCCGTATTTCAACTTATGTTATGGATGTTAAACCTTATAAGGAATTACTTGGTCAACTACATCACAACTAGCATGATATTTCTCGCTCTACATCTAATTAATGCTTTACGCTACCTCTTTTCTAATCGCACACACTCGCAGCTGCGTATTGTGTCCCGGAGGGGCTACGTAGTCAGGATGCGTCTTGAGGACACGATTCCCTATGGAGGACTCGGCCTCCTTCAGTGCCTCAGCAGCGCCGGGCGGCATGGCGGCTGGGTCTGGCTTGTGGGCCAGGTGCTCTTGCCACTGGGAATAAGGAGATTAAAAGTACTATTTGCTGATTGGATGGAAACCAATTATTATCTCTACCTTTGCAGGTACTAAACTCGCTAGACAGCAACAGATTTTCGCTGGGTCAAGGATCGTTTGAGCTCGTACTAGTTTTATTTAGAGAATCACATCTGCGGTTATCCGGAGGTTCCTTAGTCTAGTTGAAAATTAATAAGCATTATTCACTCTTGACGTTACAGATAGTATATTTAGGTTTTTTAAAGGCACTCACAATGCTAAACCGACACTGACGTTAATTCGTAGAGATTTGAGGAATACTTATAATTTTTATGATAAGGTCTCGGAATAACGACTGTATATGACGATCGTCGCTTATCATCGCACCCACTGAGTTTTCGTGGTATAGACACGCAGTTATTGTCAAGCGTAAGCCGTGCGGACGAACAGACGCGGCGGTTTATTGGCATTTAGTTCTGGAATGCGCTTCAAGTAAGTCATTTAGGTGTTCGCGTGTTGTTTTCTGTTTTATACGGTTAAATAATAAGCATAATGTAAAAATAATAAGCGGGCCACATTTCTAATGAGTAAAGATTTTATTAACACTCATTGAACTGACTATGCAAATATACTCATTAGTTCTACGTAATCATACCTCAATAAACTGCAAGTGATGTCTATTCAAACGCTGATAGTAGTTCCGTAGAGCCTTTTTCAGCGGATGCGGTGGACGCGGAGGCAGGCCTAGCAGAAATGATGCAACTTTCGGTGGACCCCAAGACTGCTTACGAATGGCAGCCCGGCGTGTCGTTGACTCCGCACGTCTATGATAAAAATAAATAAAACGAAGATATAAAAAAAGATTAAAAAATGAACTAAGAGAAGAAGATAGACAACAAAATACTATTAGGCTAAAGATGATTACAAAAGCGTGGGAGGAAGAGGAAAAAAATGGATAGATAACGTGGAAAATACTAGAGGAATCTGGGTGAAGGGAAGCTAGCGTATACAGTGAAGAGGCAGACTTTCAAGCCGAACTTCAGTTCGGTGCCAAAAATTAAAAGACCTTAGTCAAATGTGGATGTTATCTCTATTATGATGAAACACCCAGCATCATGGTCATAAAATAAAGTGCTATGATAAAACAAAGTTACTGTTGCTGTTGGTGCTATGATAATTCAAGTTGGAAAATCAGAAAACTTAGTAAATTATTTGATAAAAAACAAACCACATATTTTCATAGTCTTACACTTACTTTGGTTCAGTTGCAGCTAATTCCAAGATGTTTAAATTCCTTTTTGTAAGCGTGTAATTTGAGAAAGACCATCTTTGAAATCATATTAGTTCTTACCACTGTGTATTTCTTGAATGCCTTTATATTGCAAAGTATATTCATATCAAGATTGGAAAATACATTTGCTTACCTCCCACGTAAGGCAGCTTCAGCCATTTTTTGATGTACTTCTCCAAGCTGATCAACAAAGTCTTTGGACAAATTTTTCTGTCGTAATGGCCTTATAATCACCTCAGGATCTCTTTAAAAACAATAAAAAACATAAAATCATCTTAAACGAAAAACTAAATGGCACACAAAGAGTAAAATTAGATACTGCACTTTCTCCGCAAATGTCCCAAGCGCCGAAGGTTGCCACTAAATTTATTTGTGCCCTACTGAATAATTATTATCCAAAGAGATATTAAAATGCTCGTCGCTAATCGTGCTATTGTCAGTTGGGTTTTCGCCTTAGAAAATAAAAATACTTACGAAGAGAGTATTGGGATATCAAACGTCATGATGCGCCACACACCTGATTGCTTTAAGAATAAATGGGAAGACATCCAACTGAATAATATTTCGCGAGTACATTTTATGTAGCGCCAAGTCGGAAGCCTCTAGTTGATGTGCAAGTTTTCTTATTGTCAATGCTTTAGCTTCATCAAGTTCATTTTCTTGCACTACCAACGGTCTAGGGTCCAGAGTGACGTCAATTTGTTGGGACACTGGCAGATATTTGTTGCTGTAAAGTAAAAGGAATCATTTTCAGTTATCACGAGTTTCTACGTGAGACTAACGTCAGTTTGTTGGGACACCGGCAGATACTTGTTGCTGTAAAGTAGAAGTAATTATTTTCAGTGATTAAGAGTTCCTATGTGCCTTCGCTTGGTATATTTATTTGTTTATTCAAAGCTTACAGACAGGAAACACACTGAATTTCAAATTCAAATTTCAACTAATTTATTTAGTAAATAGGCCGCAATGGGCACTTTTACACGTCATTTTTTAAACTACCGCTACTGAGATTTCTAAAGTCTATTTTACTCTCTTAAGTAGTCGGTACGTACGCTTTGATGAGCTTGCTATACTCAAATGTGAGTTCGGACAACTGGTCGCGTACGCGTTTCTTGTGCGCGTTGGCGATGGCCATCATTTTGTCGTACTCCTCCTTCTGCTTCAGTTGCTCGTGGGACATCAGCTCATCGTCAACTGTACTGGGCTCCTTCACTTTCTCCAATTTCTATTGTTATTAAAAAAGATGTTTACTCATCTTCAATTATTATAAAGGCATTTATGGGAAAGAAGGCAACATGAAGAGGCCTTTGGTACTACTACTGTCAGCGGCCACCTAAGTTGTAACTATAAGCGGGGTGGGTGTAATTGTATCGGAGTATCTGTGTATGTGTAGCCCCAGAGGTCTCGGGTTCGTGGTATTGCCAATACCCCACTCTCACCACTAGCGATGATGGACTGCACTGGTACTGGTATCACCACAATAACAGTGGGCGATGGAGTATTTAAAGAATGGTGCTACAGGCATTCAAGGTCGGCCTATGTTTTTAAATTTTGTATCTTAGTAACACTCAAGTTCATTCCAGTTCAAAATAAAGCCGAAAGACTACTTAGACCGCATGATGGTGAAAACATGGGATACATTTACAGCATACCGGTAATTCAGGCGGTGGTGGCAACTTTGCAGTTTCTATGAGAGGCTCCGGAAAGTTGATGAGGTAAGAGAAAATGTTGCCATCTGCCCCGCTAGTGAACAAGCGCCTAGAATCAAAATTAAGTAAGTACTTTAATAGTTGTAAATGAGAGTAAAAATACAAGTTCATTATGGTACGTAATCATCATTATTCTCATAGCTTCTGGACATCATAGGCCTCCCCCAATGAGCGCCGTTAGACCCTGACCCTGTCCTCCGCAAACGTAGCGTAGGACGCCCTCTAGTCAGGTAGAATGATGATCTGCATGCAATGTCTGCTGCTGGCAGAAGAAGCTGGTAGAATACGTGATAATAGCTAATGCACATTTGTGGGCTTCCTAAAACTTAGCAACAAGACGTTTATTTAAGAAAGAATGTAATGTGAGACTTGACTAACTTTCCATCAGAACTGAATTCCAGGCAAGTGACGGCCCCAGTATATCGATCATGCATGGGCAGATAATAATTGTCTAGGAAATCAATCCGTGGGATGGGTTGTTTCTGGAATAAAAAACAAATGTTATTTATGTTTGTCTTGCATAAAGTAGTTATGGTTGCAAACGACAGCGTTTAGAGACAAAAATATTAAAAGTTAATTTGAGAGTAACGGTTTTTCGAATACAAATACAAGAATTGGCCGTGTATGCCTGTGTATGCTATAGAAAGTTTCTTCGGCTAGTATGAAGCACGAATCACGAAATGACGGGATGTGGGGTTCGATTTCCAGATCGCTAAACTTTTCCGACCTTTCTACATTATATTCTCGATGCCATTTACAAAAGAAAAATAAGTAGAAAGCCGCAAAAATAAAACAAAATAGGAAAATACAATTTCCTAAATTGATGGTGAAAGCTCATCGACTCTACCTCCTCCTTAGCCAGCCGTCTGCCTTTGAGTTTTTTAAGTAGCTTCTGTGTGGCGTTCATCCACGTAACGTAATGATGTTCATCTGAATCTTCCTCCTCGGTTGGCATCCGCACCACACGAACGTACCCTGTGTTAGTCCCTATGGCTAGGTAGCGGCCTTCGCAACTGAAATAATAAAGATTAATAAATGCTATTGCTGAGCTAGTTATCCCTTTATAAGGCCCCATTTATTGGAACATACTATCACATAATCAAGAGCAGCTGTCGAATACATACCTAGCAAAGGATGTTTTAAAGCTAGCAGTATTTTCAATAATTACAATGAATATTGTAACTTATACAATACAATACAATACAAAGACTCTTTATTGTACACCAGACATAGTAAGCGATACAGAAAACAAATTATTAAAATTACAAGGTGAGCAATAGGCGGCCTTATCGCTTAAGAGCGATCTCTTCCAGGCAACCTTTTTTACAGAAAGAAGTAAGGACTAGTTTACAACAGGTGGTGCATCAAAAGTAGATCAGAAAATTTAAACGTAACAGCAAAACATCTACGAATACATACATAATTATATCGTACATATAATATACGTCCAAAATAAATATATACTTATTACTAAAAGAATAAGGTAGAATTTCCAAATCAATGCATGTGGTCGCTAAATCGCTTCTACCTTATTAAGGGTTCATAAAACAATGTATTTCTCATTGAAAGGAAAAGAAAGAAAGATAAATGTATTCGTGTCATTATTATTACACAAAATACATAGAAAAGGGCATTGAATCTTTGCTGTCCATTACGGAGTACTACTGTGATTTGATAATCACATTTGATAATAACATAAATATCTGTGATTGGTGCCGTCACCTTATCTATATGGACCTTATTTTTACAAGTACTAACATAAACTTCAAAACCGTGATATCATCAGTCCACGCGCCGGGGAAAGGTCCGTACTTCAATATCTTGGTGAAGCCAGGCTTGACCAGCAACAGAGCTCCTGTTCCTTGCTGGACAACCCAGATGCCTTGTTCGCAGTACTCCGCCCAAGTGATCGTTGTTCCCAACATGCTTTCACTTTCCACTGTAAAATTAAGAATTATTTAAGCAGGGTTTCCGTGCATGTGGAAATTGGACCTCAATTGTATTAATTCTATCTCTTATTTTAATTTATATTAATTTCCTACTATATTATTATGGGGGAGGCCTATGTTCAACAGTGCGTGTCCTACGGCTGATATGATGATGATGAATAAAGTTCTAAAGACGACGTAATTAAACATTTACTTAGTTGTATTTCTCCAAGGTATTCATCTTCTTCGTCGTCGTCTTTACCAGCATCGTCTTTTGCTTTTAGTGCCTCTTCGTCAATGCTGGCAAGATCTTCCTCCGTGGGAAAAGGACGGTTTCTCATACTGTCGGATGATTTATTAATTAGATTGTTCCAATTTAACTTTCAGTTAATAGTGTTAGTTACATGGTGACATCGAGGTTAAGAAGGGGTGTAATGGTCAGGTCAGTGTTATACACTGTTTATACTTAAAATGAACGAAGGTTGAAAAGAGATGAGTTTAATTTAAACAAATGCTTTGTACTTACAAATGTTTTCTGACCAGAACTTCTTTGAATGAGACAAAATCCAATTTAAAGGTTGTGATTTCAGAATAATCCCGTACATCAACTTCGGGCAGTACCGCTTCCATTACGAAGCCTACTCTGCCACATAGCAGTAGCACATGCTCCTAAAAATACAAAGGGGGTTGCAATTGGTACTTTATAGTTCACACATAAGCACATAACTACAACCTAATGCATAGCAGAACCACTGGATTTTTTGAAGTAAGTTAATTTTACTTATAGTATTTTCAATCAGACATAATTTCTATGGATAATCATTCATCAGGGTTCCGATACTTCGACGTACCTACCAGAATTGAGATTGCCCAATGTCTGAAATCCAGTGATTTCTCTATGTAAGTAAATCTCGCCCTGGATCGGCTTTCAATGCGCGGATTGACACGATGAAGATTGTGTGTTTGTATCGAGCGACGTGAGAATCCGTCCAATGGTTGTGAGAGTAGGTAATTAGCAAAGAATCATGAAATAAGTACTGTAATTTTCAAATATAATACCTACCTCTTCAGGCTTCCACGTCATAAACGCAATGTTGTTCGGCGTATCTATAAAACCCAGTCGTTCCAAAGTAAACGGAGTTCCCAAAATCAGCTTATACATAAAAATAGTGCAGTCATGACCGCATGTCACAAGGAGCGTTCTCTGTTCGTTGATAGTTATTTGAGTAAGTGATTTTGAATGTGGTTTCAGCAGCTGTAATAAGTAAAATACATGTATATGAGAACTTTTGCGGTGAGATATTGAGATGGGAGCGAATGAGACTTAATTCAATTTATCTTCCAATATCGAGGTTAAAGCTAGCTGAGAGTTCAGAGAGATCTGTCCAGTTAAGGCAGATTTTGATCCAACTAACCAGGAGGACCAAGTTGCAAGGTTCATTGTTATGGACTTCTGCGAAGTAACCTGACGCCTGAAATGTTCGGTGATTTAAGTAGTCGGATTGAAGAACTCGAGACAAATAAACATTCTTTACCGATATCATGTCAATAACATCGGGGTGTTCTGAATCGTCGCTGTGTATGGTCAGAGCCGAGTGCACACGGATGTCGATCAGACTCCCCTCCTTCTGCAGACGCTCCGGGTGCAGGAGTAAAGTTCGCATTATACCATCCCCGAAACCGACCATTATTATTCGGGATGTTTGATCGACCTGAAATTAAGAAAAGATGGTCAGACAGAAGTTATTGTTCAGTGGCTAAGGTACTCCAGATCAGGGAAAATTAAGATGACCACAAGTTGAGTTTCAATTTAAATTCCGCCAAAATAAGTTCGTACTGGTACTCCATAGTATTTCTCTGAAAAACAAAGGCTTTTTTTTGCGATTCAGTGATATCTCAAAGCATTTTTGGAAAAAGAGGTCAAGATCTAGTCAAAACAAAAAAACAATATACCTAAGACGTATGGACAATCAAGTGATCCTACAAGAGTACCACCCGCATCTTCGCAGTTACGTGCAGAATCAAGCATGTCATGTAACCACATTGCAACGCTCTAACCAAAGTACTCTGAACAGACTTACATCAACTGGAGGATACAGCATGCACGAAACAGCGGTCGGAAACACATATCTAGCCAATAGCACGTGTGTCTCCGTGCTATATGCGTGCAATGCGCCATCCTTTCCAGCCGTGACCAGGATAGGATGGGTCCGAAGCATCGCCATAGACACGATGCCGCCCGAGTGACAGGTAAACACTTTGCGGTGGGCACACTCGAGCTTGTCGATCTCTATATCTGCACACCAGAGACCACCGTTGCCGTCCTGCGAAAGATAAAAGAAGTGGCGAGGTTAAAGTGGCTGACCAGGAAAAAATGACTTTGATTGGTGCATTTTTTTTAAAATAATAAATTAGTAACTTACTTGAGCGTACCAATATAAATCCTTCTGATGTTTTAGGCACATTATTTGACAGCCCGGTATCTGTAACATGATACGTTATTTGTTAACCATGAAACAAATTATATAAATATTTTTGTGGTTACTAAAAGGTCCACAAAAAGTTAAATACCAGTTAAATGGATGATGTTCTTCCTGACAAAAAAAATCGGCCAAGTGCAACGTGGACTTAGCACATGTAGGATTTCGTATCAAATGTAGAATATAACCCGTCCGATCGAATGGCAGTTTTGTGCTACGCATTTGACAGCAAAATAGAGTAGGTTATTATAGGAAAAAATTAGGGGATTTCAAGAAATACTTCTGATTTATCAATAATATTGGTATTTGTTAGTGAAATATACGTCACCAAAGGTCAAGTTCATAGGTCAAAAGTACGAGTAATTTGAAAAAATCCTTGGTATAAATCAAAATGTATCAGTGTGCGTGACTGATGGTACCGAGAGCGACTAAGGACGCGTTTGTGTTACGCACACTTAGATCTCAGTGTGGGTACGCATACACACGTACGCGTCCATCTAAGCATTGTGGAGTGAACAGTACTTACACAAGTCTCCGCCACAGGATTCAGTTCGACATAGGGATCATCTTCCGGTGGATCAGCCTGCTCCACGGTGTCCCAGTACCAGGCGCGAATGCAACCGTCCCGCGCTATCGTCGTCACCTCGTCGCCTGCTTCGCTTAGCATGAATTGGATCTGAAGTTATTTATATTAATTATTTATGTAAACAGTTGGTTGTTTCGCTTCATTGGATTAACGATTTGGGTGAAATCTTTGACTGTCGCATGTATTTAAGCATGAACTTAACTACTGTTCGTTGAAGCTGTTATATATGTTATACTTGTACGCTAGGGGGATATAACCTAGTTAAGTACTACTTCTGTATCGTATAAAGATATGATGATATGAACATTATTCAGTAACATTTACCTATCTTACTAGACTATTCTAATGAAATAACTATTAAAGGCTAGGGCGTTATAACAAGTGATGAAGCTACTTGTATATCACGAAACATGTCTAGTAAATATTTACTTGGTATCTATTTCTAGTAAGAAAGTTATGTTATTCACGGTTTAAACATGGTACATAGTTATGTATAAAAAATCTCGCTCATATACTACAGTCAGCATCATTATAATACATAGCAGTCAAGATCATCAAATACTTGGAAACATACAAAATAGTCACTAACAGTGACCCAGTCAAAGCGGTCAAATTTTTCGAGGCATCCATCGTGTATCGCAAAATACTTGGTAACGTTCAAGCCGACATATGACGCTGACTGTACATAATTATAACCAGACTGAAATTTTGAAATTTTTGATAAAATCAAATCAAGGAGGTCATTTCCAGGGATCGTAAAATGCGAGCAAAATCTATTGATAGGTACTTCAATGTATTTTGCTCGCATTTTACAAAACCCTGGTCATTTCACATGGGCTAAGAAGGCAGAAATTTAGCTAAATCAGCCACTCACCACTGGCGCCTTGTGGCAAGTCTTCCTGCCGCGTTGCGTCACTTCGATCTTGACCAGCCCTGCTTCCCACACCAGCACGTTGCCCCACTCACAACCTGTGAGAACCTGCAATTGACAACCTATAAAGTACAGTCACCAGCATTATTATCTGCCACAGCGGAGCGTGCAAAAATATCTGACACGTCCTTCCGGCCCTAGAAATAGAGTCGTATCAGATATTTATGCACGATTGTTGTCTCAGATATTGGTGCTGGTGACTTGTTATTTTTGATTGCTCTTCTCTACACAATGTTTTACTATCGCTTCAGGGATAAGTCCGCCTTTGTACTTGGCAATATTTTTTCTATCATTTTTTGTATTTCCTTTTTGTACAATAAAGAGTATAAGTATAAACAAACAAACTTGCATTTAACTGCCACAGCAGAGCGTGCAAAAATATCTGACACGTTCTACCGCCCCTAAAACAGAGTGTTATCAGATATTTTATGTACTTATCTATTGTCAATAGAGTCGTGTTTAGATATTTTTGATCAAAATTTTGCTCACAAGTTTATGAACTCGACTGTACGCTTTAATAATAGGCAAGTGACCCGTGTTTAATTTGATAATTATAGTTTTAGTTCATTTATTCCTTAGATTTTCCTAATATACCTACTTATAAGAAATAGCGGTTGAAACGCTGCAGACCCAGACCACTGTGATTAAAATTTTCACTTCCCACTAATTATTATATATGAAGGTATATATGAGCTAACAAACAAAGAAACACACTTACAACTTTTTCTTTTTTGTTACCTCATTTACATCTAAACCTCTAAACCGATTTACTCAGTTGAAATTCGGTATATAGGTAGTTTAAAAGAAAAGTCCTCGAGTGGCGACCACGAACCGGAAGACGAAGCGGGCACCCACCAGGTTGACGACATCGTGAGAGTTGCGGGAAACCGGTGGATGCCAAGTGCCCAGTTGTCCCTTCATTGTGACCAGTAAGGGAGGGCCTTTGTCCAGCAGTGGACGTCTTCCGGCTGATGATGATGATGATGATGAGGTAGTTTAAGTCCCGGGGAAGGACATAGTATAGTTTTTATCCCGGAAAATTTCATAATTCCCGCGGGATAGTGATAAAGAAATTCTACGCGGACGGAGTCACCGGCAACAGCTAGTAAATCATAAAATTGTTTAACGTACCTTTTCATCAGGCATCGGGTAAACGCCGAGAACATCGCAGATCTCCGTCTTGCCAAACCTGCCCAGTTCTCCCTTCAGCTTGAGACCAGTGAAGGTTTGGGCCATTTTCCAAAACTTTATGTGAGCGGCACCTAATAAAATGATTATACGTATTTTATAACTTCATTTGACCAAGACGCTAGGATAAGGCTATAGTGTCCTTAAAAAAATCTAATAAGTCCGTGAAACAGATTACCTATTAGAAACTTTTGGACCGTATTAGGGTTCCGTAGTCAACTAGGAATTTAACCCTTATAGTTTCGCCATGTCTGTCCGTCTGTCTGTCTGTCTGTCCGCGGGTAAGCTCAGATACCATTAGTACTAGAGAGTTATAATTTGACATGAATATACATATCAGTCACGCTCTTGGCCGGTTTTTATTTCTTTTGCCAATTAAAATATTTTTTAAAGTTTTTTAAGCTAGGAACATACGCTCGAAAAAGAAGTGGGGTAAAAAGAGTCCTTTGCGGTCTACAATACAATAAATCTTTATTGAACACCAACATGAACATCAACACATGTATAGTAAGCAGTACAGAAAACACATGTATATATGTAGAGATACCCCATACTCCAAGATATGAGATACTCCATGTATATGAAGACCTATTTACTCCCTACTACCCTACTTAGAGAATAACCTATCCATAAAAAAATCGTTTTTAATACAAGCTTTTTTTGCTGACTGTACTTTTTGTTGACTGTAATTGCATTGTCACCTAAACTACAATAAACATTTGCATATCAAATATCAAGTCGATGCTATTAACGGTTGAAGAGTTCAGTCCTGCGGAGACGATCCTGGCTGGACTACCGGAATGTCACTACTTAATTATTGTACTGTCACGCGATTTACATATTCCATATTTCAAGTCAATCTGACTACTGGAAGTTGGTCAAATTTAACTTACAAGATTTGATTACAGACAGACAGACAACGGGGCAGGTGAAACTAAATAAAAGCTTGTAATAAGCGTTTTGATTTTGTTTTTGTTTTACATAGTCTCTGAGCAAACACATGTTTAATTAACCCAGTTACATCTATGCGACACATATTTTCATTCAGAAACCCTTCCACTTCCACATAAATAAATTTGTCCTTTCTTCTTTCCTTTTAACCAACTTCAAAAAAAACGAGGAGGCTATCAATTCGCTTGTTTTTTTTTAACTTTTTTCCTTGACTGTACATGTCCGCTCCGCTCCGCTGCTAGAGACGTACGCAAGGCTTTGTACTCACCAGCTGTTGTTAGCTGTCCAGGGCAATAAGGTGAGAACATAACTGCGTTGACGTCAAAGGTGAAGGCACTCGTACGAAGTAGAATCTTGTGACGTTTCCAAGTCCAGATGGTGAGATTGTAATCTGGCTCTTTCCCCACCGATGCTAGCAGCTCCCCATCTGGACTGTTGAGCGAATAAGTATTATAGGGATGGGAAATTACAAATATCCTTAATACTTACCTAGCTTCGGAGTCATTAAGTCATATAAGAGGCGCTTGCACAGTTAAACGTTAAAATTAAAAAAATCAAAAACCCAACTCCTTTTAAAAAAAACTAAAAATAAGAAAACAAGTCTAGGTAGTGGTCTTTTTATTTTTTACAATTACTTCAGTACTTTCGGAGAAAAATGCCTGGCAGACACCCAAGTGATCATTATAATAAGGGTTCCGTTTTTCCTTTTGCTGAACGATACCCTAAAAGTACTATATGAAAAGCTAAGTTGTTTTCAAGATACCTGAAATCAAGAATGGAGTAGGCATTGGTAGTGCCGTCTCGAAGGACAGCGTCCATTTCCATTTGGGGCCAAGTGTAGAGAATTATCACCGGATCTCTGTATCCTTCTCTACCTTCAGCAATCGCAATGCGGTAGTTTGGATCTTGTCTGTAAGACTGGCATGTTTACGAAGATTTAATTGGTAAGTAGGTATAAGTACCCTTATAACCTTTGGCACTACTTGCTTTTAATCTTTTTTGTAATAGGTACGGTCAAGGATTTTAATCCATGTGCCTCCAAGGTAGCTTTTCAAAGGAAAAGTCATCACAATTTTCATTGTTAATTAATGCGATGTTACTATGACGTTTACTGTGAAATGGTTCCATGTTGGCTCATGAATTGAAGTCCTTGACCGTACCTATTACAAAAAAGGTTAAAAGCAAGTAGTATCTAAAATGGTGGCGAATTTCATATTATACAAAATATTTGAAAATGAAAGAGGAATATTTCAGCAAGTGGCTGGGAAGTGTAAGTAGCAATCAATCATCATCGTCATCATATCAGCCGTAGGCCGTCCACAGTTGACATAGGCCTCCCCCATAGTCCAGTTGCTTCGGTTGGAAGCGAGCTGTATCCACCGTGATCCCGCGGCTTTAACCAGGTCCGTCTGTAGCGACTCCTAGCGCCATCTAGTGAGCACATATAGAAACTCCAACCATATTCTACATCGCGCTATCGAAGTTTCACAACTCGGACGCATATATACAACTACCGATGCTCATCCTTCGGACTTCGGTCCCCAGGCATAACACCTGCCTGGAGAGAGCATCTCTATTGGAGCCACCCCCCTCACATCTATCTCGTCGGTGGACGTCCTACGTCAATGTAGACCGGAGTACTTATTGAACATCTGTCTCAAGTGTCTGCAATAAAATACACGCGCCGGTAGCACTTGCATTTATCTGTTAGAGATTAAGGGCGCCGCCACATACATTCGAAATTTCGAATCGGAATCCAGAATGCAGTAAATCCATACCAATCTATGGACCTACCACATAGAAACAGTAGTTTTCCGTCCGAAGTTTTTTCTGATTCGGAATTCCGTACGGTGGCCTGTGCGTACAGAATTGAAATAAACGAAGTAGGTATTTGTGTGATGAATCGAAATTCCGAAACGGAATTCCGACTGTATGAGGCGGTCCTAAAAGCTAGAGATATCCCCTAAGGGGCCAAGACATATTGTGGATCGGCCTCACAGTAATATGTCCAACAGAGCCTCCCGTGGTGCTCCTACGGAACCAAGTCTGCTTGGTGTTGACGTCCATGAACGTGATAATGCTGCCCGATGCCCAGCACACCACAGTATCGTCGCACGCGCACAGATTGAAGTATTTCTGGCAGTTATAGCCATACGAGTGTCTGGGTTAGAGTTAAGAGATACTGGCTTATTTTTAGGACTAATGGTTTACAAGTGGCATTAGGTGCATTGCGTCGCGTGATGGACCATACTAATCACTTTCATTCAATTAAGAGCTTGTAAACACTAGCGGTTTCTCGGCGGAGCAGGAACACGGCGCGCACGCTGCGGCATCTCCGCGATTATATGCCGCGAGCGTGCCGCATGCGAGCCGTCACGTGGACGCGGCGGTTATAAGAGATACCGCAGCGTGCTCGTCGCGTGCACGCCATATGCGGCGCCGGCAAAATCGCTAGTGTGCACAAGCTCTTAGGGCCTCGCACACACACAAACATCACGCCTGTATTCCCAAATGGGGTAGGCAGAGCACTCGAAACGTTACTGCTTCGGAGCCACTTTTAGCAATTTCAGGTTTTAAGTTTGACAAAAATGGTACAATAGTGACAGTTTGCTAGCCTGTCGCCTAAGTTATACCTTAACCTATATCCTCAGTCGCCTCTTACGCCACGGAAGAAATGGAGAGGTGTAATTCTAACTCGACACCACACGGGTCTTAGCAAAGTAGATAATCCAACTTGAATGTTTAGTGCCTCCTCAACCACTTTATAATTGGTGAAGTTTAGTTGCACCTTGCACGTAGCAATTGCATTCATACAAAATTATTGGCTTCATTTTCCCTTTCGCAGATCTCCTACGTCATTTTTTTGGTCTGAGATTTTGTAATAAATAATTAACAATCAAGCTTTGAATTGTTAAAGGATACTCGAATTCAAATAAGTCTAAAGGTAGGGTAGAGTCTAAGGTATTGACGGCACCCGAGAGAAACTCATCAGGGTCGTATTCTGTTAGTATGGACTCTTCTTCTACGTGCTCCTCTTCTGGCAAGAGCTCCGGCTCTATTTCCTGTTCTTCTTCTCCTTCTAAAATGAACAATTGAATGTGACGAGTAATTTTTACCTCACGTGTTTAGCGTTGATAGGACCTACTTGAATTACCAAAAAAATTAATTAGTGTTATTTATAAAGAATCTAGCCGTGTGTGGGTGTCGGGGGACCGCTAAGGTTAATACTTTAAAAAATACAACATATGTACTTTAGTTTCCTGTTAACCTTAGCCCCGACACCGACGACGCTTAAATAAAAAAATATTACTAGGCTTATACTAAATTAACTTAGGCTAATTTTGCGGGAAATCAGCATAGTCCCCGCGGGATAGGGATAAACGAATTCTTCGCAGATGAAGTCGCGGGCAACAGCTAGGTAGTGCATAATTATTTTTTACTTTTTAGTTATTTTTTTGGCGGCTTTTTATCGGGCGTTTTTTTTTATTTTTGCTGGCGTTTTTTTGTCGGGGGTTTTTTTAAATTTTAATTTAAGTTTTTTTATTTCATGTTTTTTTAAACTTTGGTATATTATTTTTTAAAGTGTACTAGTGTGTTGGATATCCTGGCTGCAGCATCAGCTCATCGTGTTGCCACCATTGCATTGTATGTACAATCAAATACTAATCGAAACGAATCCAAACACGATATATCTGCTATGCTTTTATCAAAAGTGTACCTACTAGTGTTCTGAATATCTTGGCTGCAGCATCAGGTCGAGAATTTCATAATCTTGCATAGCTATATAGCATACATGGGTGTTTCAAATTTTAGGTCCCAAATATGTTTGAAAGTAAAGTAAATACCCATTATGCGTCTTAGATTCCTACCGCAGCGAACAAAAGAGCTGATGATCTTGAAACGGCTGAACCGATTTTGATAAAACATGTCTAAGAACCATCGCTAGAAAACCTGCTTTCAATAAGAAAACCGCATTCAAATCGGTCCCCCCTTTTACGAGCTACGCGGTGCCACAGACCGACACACAGACATACAGACACAGACACACAGACACACATAGCGGTCAAACTTATAACACCCCTCTTTTTGCGTCGGGGGTTAATTAAAAACAGGTAAGTAGGTATTCTTTCTATTTAGGTAGGTACTTACCGAATGCAGAAAGTTCATCATCCATGGTTATCTATTTGCTTATTGTGAGACTTCAAAGATTAATCTTTCTTTATAGGTACTAATACTCTTTGGATACAATACATCATACGATACAATACAATACAACGCAATATTCATTCCATATTAACATCAAATTAACATGAACCTACTGTTGCTTGGTTACCGTGGTATGGATATGGATTCTTTGTGGTGAATTTTAATTTTGGCGCTCAATTTCGAGTGTTGCCTTTGAAATTCAATTCATTCTGTATCTAAGTATAGTTACAACACGGCTGATCACGTAATTTTATCTAATATTTATTTTGGTTGACATAAATCACGCTATCGTAATAAATATAAAAAATATAGTGTATAATCTTAAAAAGTGTTGGTTTAGAAAAACACTTTTTTGGTAGGAAAATACGTCTCATTGCGTCGTTTTGGCACCATTGTATGTCTGTCATTTTGTTTCAAAGAGTAAAGAAACCCAAGGAGGTATTTAACTTAAAACTGTGAAGCTCGTTGAGAGATTAAATGAAATAGCGGGTATTTTTATAAGCTTTTATTTAACTTGCTATGTTTGTATGTTTATATGTACGGGTCAAATGTTGTGGCCAGATTTAATTAAAATTTTACATATTTGTGTAATGACAATACAATAATCTGGCTAAGACATTTTGATAGCCCAGCCAGGACCGTCTCTGCAATTCGGAATTCCTCAATGGTTAATGGCATCGACTTGAAATTTGGTAAGTATGGAAATGTAGTTAAAGTTTACAATGCAAACACAGTTAAAAACAAGTACCTAAAAGTACCTTGTATTAAAAAATAAATTTTAAACAATTTTTGTTGTTTTTGTTTTCCTGGCATAGAAAAAAAAATATGATTAAGTATAGCGATCAAAATAATTACGGATGGAGACAGTGTATTCCATATTTTTTGCAAAAAATAGTCTATGATTAAATAAACTGGAGAAAAGCACAAAGGTACCTACTCAAGGGTAGGTGGTAGGTAGATGTTATTTTTTGTGTAATTAAGTAATTGAATATACAACGATGTGCCGCCTCCTGTGGGTCTTCATTCCTTGGTTCTTGAACTGTCAAACTCAACACGTCGATTTGACACTTGACATGACATGTGACAGTGATATAATAACAATTTGCGTCATACGCGTAAGTTGTGGACTATGAACTTTTGCTAGTATTTTTCACTGTTTGTTTGTATCATTTAAAATTACCAAGAAATGTCTCAACCGCATAGAGCAGCTGTGTTAAATCTTTATAAAACGGTATGCCATTGTTACGATCTAGTTTTTATTACAAATGGAAGTTAGTTTTTTAGAACTTTATTAGTGTTTTGATTAGATAACAAATATTTGCACTTTAAATGGTGTTTTGTTGCAGCTGTTATTCCTAGGGCGCGAATGGCCTCAAGGTTATGATCTATTTAGAAAACGCCTGCACAAAGTATTCACTAAGAATAGTGGGGAAACAGATCCAGAGAAAATAGCGACGATGCTCAAGCACGGAGGGTATGTTGTAAAAGAAATAGAAGCCCTATATAAACTAAAAAAGTATCGAACGATGAAGCGAAGATATTATGATGACAACAAATAATATTGTGGTAAGCTACTTAGTTAGTATTATACTTTCTTATAAAAATGAATCATGTTTTAGTAAGTACACTGTTGATGATATCTTGTATATATTACCTACCTATACTCAATGTTCGTAGATACAGATAAGTATATTTTTATATAACATAAATGTAATTTTGTATTGTATTGTTGTATGTAAGTTTCTAGGGACCATTCCTTTGTAGATACAGAAATATTTTTTTTACAAAATTCCTTCATCATGTTATAAAGTTACAAAGTTGTTGTTTAGCTGAAACATTCTTGTATTCTGAACTGTCTTGCCTATACCCATATGTTTCATGATATAATTAAGTAAAGCTAATATTTGGGATCTATGAAAAATAAGATTTAAAGACTATGTTTGTATAGTACTATATATGAAATAAAATTGCGACATTTTTTTTTTAATGGGGATGTAGTTATGTAAAGATACAATTAAGCTAGTGTAGGCAACTAATCATTCATTCTGGCAACTCCAATATCTGCAAACAGTGGAAATGATTGATTTTCAGTTACTTAATTAAAGTCAATGTTATTGATTTTAAAGTTTCATTATTTTCTCCTTAGAATAACACCAGTAGGTAATGTATATAAACACATTTTGTATGATTTATATTTTTTTTAAATAAAACTACAACTCTATGTAATTATGTATTATAGACATTCTTTGTAGCTTACATAATTCATTACTAATATAAACTCTAATTTAAATTATAATCTGTTTTTAAACAAAACTATTATTTCTACATAACAGTAACCAAATGCAACTTAAATCAATAAATTATGATTTTCATATAAGTGGCAAGTGATATGACAAGTTTATCAATTTCTATATATATATATCTCATTAGAGCTACGATAACAATACTGATGAGATGACAACATATTAGAAAAAAAATATATTTTTATGTGCAGTGCAAAGATGACTTGTTAATGAATATAAGGTAAACCCTGCTTTAATTTAGATCCAACTAAACATCAAAGTAAATCAATATTCTTAATTTTTGGTTACATTTATACAATTCTAGTTCAGCAAAATTTTAATTTTGTAACAAACAGCAATTAATTATTACAACTGCCCAACACACCAATACCAACGTGTACAATATTTAATTTAAAGGTATTGAGAATAGTACACCTACTCGAAATTATGCAGACAGATATAATTGTCTCCATTTATATTAGAAGATACCACGGACATAAACAGCATGAAAATACTTAGTCTTGTCTCTATAGTTTCAAAGTGTCATTTTACGTATTCTAGCGATTATTCACATATTGTGTGGCAATTTGCCATATGATTACAAAATTTCATTATTAAATAGCGCGGAATGTCCATATTGTCAATACTACTGAGGCCCACTGCTGGACTGGGCTTGATATTTAAATAAGAATGGCTCCGACAGATCCACACTTCACTGCTGCATTTTTGCTTTCAAATTTAACAAAAATAAAAGTGACACATGAACTGCAGGGACAAGTGTCAATAAGGAGGCTTGTCTTGCAGTGCGTGGACTGTGGATCTGTTGTAGCCAACTGTATAATCTATATTAACAATAGTTAAATTTATTGTTCGCTTCGGAACCTCGAGTCTATCCCTACTTGTTTCGTGTTGGTGCATCGCTAATGTACTTGAAGCCCGTCTCATTACTCCTATACATAGATATAAAGTGATTGTGAAATTTAACATGTGATTACATTATATACACGATAACACATAGGTTTGAGATCAACAACAGTCAAGCTTTAGCTAAGTATAGTATATTTTTGATTCACTTAAAAATCAGAGAGGATATTATCTTAAATTAAGTCCAAAATTGAATAAATAACGCAAATTTCAGGGTTGAAATGAATTGAAATGAACTTCTGATAAGATAATCCAGTCTAATCGCGTTTATAATTATCGTAAGGAGTCAATATATAATATTCTAACTATTTAACAATACATTATACGTTTATTATTGTGGTCTATAATAAGTTTGACTAGTTTCGATGATACCACGGATTTGTGAGTTAAGTGTCCTTTGCCATATCTACCAAATTGCAAAATTATTTTAAATGTGTTTCGAACATTTTTTGAATTATAAATAATTTGATTATACTTGCCATTGCAAGAAAATAAATTTTATGAATTGATAAGGCAAGTGATGGACACAAATTTCAAATTGTAGCCGGATGGTGTCATGACTTAAAAATTATAATATAATTCAATAGGCCTAATTGTTCCTCGCTGAAAGAGAAAGTTACAAATAAATTTCACTAAAATAAATAAGTCGATCTGTGAAAAAAAATATTTTGTCACAATTTGGAATGATTCACTTTCTCGTCCGTAGAGGAACTTTACAATAAAAGGGTATCAATACTATAACACTTACGATAGTAAAATAGAATGTTGTAAATTTAACACGATGTAACTTATTTACATAGTACGTCATAAAGATTTAGGTTTTCGCCAGGAAGTGGGCCTGAGACCATATCGATGGGAAGCCTCTTCTATAGCTTTCCATATTACAGTTGTGACCATTGTTTACCTCTCACTCATCCTGCGTGGAAATGTGGTGATGTGGCATTTAGTAAATGGCCTTAACTTTTTTTTTGTAGCCGTAGGCGCTAGAATTTGTTGCAGGCACATCCTTTCAAATACAAGATCTTGTGCGTACAGACTTCATGTCAGTAACAAATGTTCGTGCGGTAAGAAGAATACCTAGTTATATCCCAAAGTTCGAAAATATACGGCGAAGCAACTTCTCATGATTTATTTTCAACATGTCGCTTTAAATTACCGACAGATTTTTATGTAGGCCCTAATTTTGCCTCAATATTCGGCTTTTTGCATCAATTTTGCTGTATAAATTTCCTCTATTCAGGCTATTTCGCTAGTTTATTAACTCATTATCTTTAATTTTAAGACATCTTTTCTGTAGCTAAAAACTAGGATGTAAAAGCTTATTTCTGCTACTAAGCCAGAGAAAGTAATCGATGGTCCTTCGTCCCCCAACCCGACGATTTAAATTACACCAAAGAAATATACAAAGTAGGCTTATCAAGTGAATCTTTCCGTCTTACAACTACGTGTCAATCGTGAACTCCGCTTCCTTGTAGAATTAGGGCCTACGCTAGCTGACGCGGTTTGCACGGAGCGGGAGGACGTCTGTTGGAAAATAGTACCAGCGGCGCTAACTGCACGGTGCACGCGTTGCGTGCAGTGCGACGGATTTTACCTGTCGGTACCCGCGTCTGCAGGCGTGCGGCCGCTCCGTGTGCACGCGCTAGCTTGCGTAAGCCCTTACCTCCGTTTGCAGTTATTACAACTGTTTTGAAAACATTTCTCTATATTTGTAAGGAAGCAAGGGGAACCTACCTTCTACAAACCCTACACACCACACTTCCTCCCCATGTTCACAACAATTTACTTAGGTACGAGTATTATTTTAGTTGACAGGATATTAACTATTATTGATAAGGTCTTAGCGGCTTGCAAGAAGAGTGAATCCGGGTGATTTTAATGATACCTAATTAATACCGAAAATATTGTTTTTTTTCCGAATGAAATCTGTCGTGTCGCGAAACACAGACATAATTATTAAATTAGATATGGTATATGGTCACTCACGTATTTGTGTTTAATTTGTGTGCTGTGTTCGAATATTTCCAAAAGATTGACGGAACTCATACGTGAGTGATCTGTGCTGTGTTGTGTATCTATTTTAATATTTTGTTTTGTTTACTTTTGGTATCGTTCTGCGATTCCTGAGTAGCTTCATTATGTAAGTAGCGATTTATCTACGCAAGTTTAGTTGATTTGCACAAGTATACTGTAACTAGTGTGCTATAAGTTGACCTTAACAATAATTTAAAAATTATCCATCGTTTTCTAAATCTAGATTAACCACTTATTTTTAACGGACTTTCGCTGTTGTTTATCATTATATCTATTATGGCTTTGCCTAGCATTCAACAATCAGAGAGGTGCAAGCCATACGTTTGTCTATTTTGCTTTCTAATAACTTCATGAATCAATTTCAAAATGCTGATGATTGGACGTTTAAAAGTAAATCTCAATACGAAATACGATACACCGAAAGTCACTCATCAACTATTGAATATTTCAAGTGTAGGTACCTAATTTAATTGAAATTCCCGGATTCACGAGCTTATTGCGTCTAGCTACTCTCTGCCTTTGTCCTTATTGGTCTGACTGAGCACATTTAGTTATTTTTAAACGTAGGTAGACTTTTAGCTACTACCAACTAGATTGTAGCTGCAACTTTAGGACTGTTACGTTTAGTTTTTTAACTGTTGCAGTTGCCGTATCTAGGTTAGCGGAATTAAAATATTTAAGCCATTCCACTGTTACACTCAAACAAATGAACGAAGTTATCAAACATCCAATTTGAAAGCTGCAGAAACAATGACGAATCTAATTTTATAAACCGTCTCTGATATAGTTTCTAGTTCTTAGGATTATCCTAGAGTAACTATATCAAAGTATTGAACTTATTGTAATATACGAACTTAAGTATTCTTCGATTTTAAAAGATGTTAATGTCTTCTTTCGGAAGTCGTAGTTATTCTTCATAGCACTGGTTCGAAAAACCGATGAAATCCTGAAATACCAAAGAATGTGCACGTTATCTTTCACAATGAACTTTTAACTTAATAATTAGATAATTAGACGTGTTCCATGTGTTTTATTAGTGTCTAAAGGTTGAACACGCCAAAACTTGGGCATACAAAAATGGCTATTTTTATGCAAAAATGGAGATATTACAAATTTTGTTAACTATTTTTATTCACAAAAAACGAGCCTATAATAAGATGACAGTATTTTCGTTGGCAAAATTTCGAGCAAACAACACCAACAGGGTAAACGTATCTTGCCCGAGCATGTAGAAAATCAAATGCTTAGCTACAGAGATATCGCGAAAAGATTGAAATTTCCACAATCTACAGTTTGAAGAAAAAAAATGATGAAAATATAAATATGGACCTGGGCTGCAAAAAGGTTTCCTAATGAGAAGCAAAGTCTTATGTGCCGCGTGCGTAGGAAAGTTCGATACATGTGTTACTGTGTGTGTAGTAACTAAAATACGAAATGTTATATTAATGTTCATTAAATTTGACGGATGGAGAGCATAATGTAATTATTTATTGTTATAATTATTATATTTTATAAATTTCTGTTTGCCCAAATTTTGGCATGTTCAACCTTAGAACTGCTATTTTCACGTGATTGGACGGCAACAAATTCGATTCTAATCGAATTTCTTTGGACTAACTATGGACACCTGCAAGGGTGCGGTTAGTGCTCCACCTCGTATACCGCCAGAATATCCGCCCAGCAGCACCGCTCCGTGTCTTTTAGGTACTTATGTATGTCTCACCTGAGACACCTTAGTTCTTCTCTAAATCGTCGGGATCCTTCAGCGTGTGCCACTGCGCGATAGGCTACAGAATTTTGCATGTCTTATGTACTAAGTTCTCACCTGAGACACCTTAGTCCTTCTTCTCTCCATCGTCGGGGTCCTTCAGCGTGTGCCACTGCGCGATAGGGAGCCGCGGGCTAGCCAGAATTTCCGACCAACGTTGCAGCTCCGTGTAGGTACCTAAGTTCTCACCTGAGACACCTTAGTCCTTCTTCTCTCCATCGTCGGGGTCCTTCAGCGTGTGCCACTGCGCGATAGGGAGCCGCGGGCTAGCCAGAATTTCCGACCAACGTTGCAGCTCCGTGTCTTATAGGTACCTAGGTACTAAGTTCTCACCTGAGACACCTTAGTTCTTCTCTAAATCGTCGGGATCCTTCAGCGTGTGCCACTGCGCGATAGGGAGCCGCGGGCTAGCCAGAATTTCCGACCAACGTTGCAGCTCCGTGTCTTATAGGTACCTAGGTACTAAGTTCTCACCTGAGACACCTTAGTCCTTCTTCTCTCCATCGTCGGGGTCCTTCAGCGTGTGCCACTGCGCGATAGGGCGCCGCGGGCTGGCCAGCATGTCCGACCAGTGGCGCAGCTCCGTGCCCGAAGCGTTGTAGCCGAGCACCACCTTCCCGATGGGCTCCGACGTGCCGATGCGATCGTAGTCCACCACCGTTACTACTAGATTCACTTTCTGCAGATTCGTTAATAACAGGGTACATCATTTCAAAGACAATCGTTTGACCAATGCATCGTTTCACAAACACTTCATTTGACAACCCTTTGTTATCACATAATAGGCTAATAAATAAAATTAGGTTGAAAAAATATTGTGCTATTTGTATATCAGTTAGAATCTAACAAATTAGCTGTTAGATTAAAGACAATATAAGAAAATATTCGACACGTATTTATTTTAACAAAATCCTACTATAATATATGTTATAAATTATATATTATAAATATGAAAGTTTGTGAGTGAGTGAGTTTGTGTGCGAGTGAGTATGTTTGTTACTTCTTCACGCTGAAACGGCTAGACGGAATTAGATGAAATTTAGCAAAAAGTTAGTTTATAACCTGGCGTAAGACATAGGATACTTTATATCCCGATATTCCCAGGGGATAGCGATAAAATCTCTAAATACCAACCGCTAGGCTTAGAGTCATGAAATTTGGTATGTAGGTAGCTGGACATTTGGAATAACCGCAAAGGCTACTTTTTATTCCGATATTCCCACGGGATAGGGATATAATCTCGAAATAACAACCGCTGGGCTTAGAGTCATGAAATTTGGCGTGGGTGTATTAATTTAACGTCAATGAAACCACGATGTAATTTTTAATAAAATCCCGGAATTTAAATTCCACTGCTGCATCTAATGATTTACGCGTGCGAAGCCGCGGGTAAACGCTAGTTAAAAACAACATATGAAGATATACCCAGGTAAGTTCAGCGGTACGTCACGCCGTTCTTATGCGCTGTCCCCCATTCCCAAACTTTGACGCGCTTCTTCATTGTAATTTTTTGTTTGATTGTCAAAAGAAAAAAAGTACCTGTCCAATATTGTTTGATAGTGTAACTGATGGACTAAATAGCTTAATAGTTTTTTTACCCGGAAAACTACCCAGTTACTACCGCTCCCGAAACTTAATCACGGGAAATATTTTTAAAACAGGACGTTTCGGCACAAAAAATATTGTTATTCAGTTCTGGAGTTGTAGCTAAACTTTTTCTGCGAATCCCTAAACCATAGACAAATCCTATCCTATCCTATTATATATCCTATCCTCTGTATTAGACTAAATTACTTTTACAAGTTTTTCAAAAGGTTATTTATGCAAATAACGGGTTGTTAAATGAAGTTTTTGTGAAACGATTCATTTTTGAAATTATAGTAAATCGGTCCATTGTTTAGTATGGCTTGAGACCACAGATAGGTACTTAAGTATGTTCTAGATCTCGGACGCGGCAATATTCCGTTTTTTAGGGACCCTTATGTATTTGCTTGTACTTGAAACGTTTAGGTGATTAACTAAATGTAAACAAACTTCAGCTGCCAGATTTGGTACTTACATTCAAGGATTTTTAACATTTTACTTATCTATCATTGTAATAGAAACTAGACTAGCGTATTTCACTACAGAAATGTAAATATTTAGCTAGTTTAATGGGAGAATTTCAATATTTAAGACACCAATTGACGTTGTTTTGTTTACATTTAATTAAATTCCTATTCAAACCAAGTATAGGTATAGTAGGTAGTAGCGGGCTGTTTTTCCCAACTCTACCGAATGATTGCGCCTATTCTAAAAAAAAATGTAGATCAAAATTATATAATATTTTTCTATTACTATTAAGATTAAATTCTATGTGAAAATATGTGATTAAGGGTAACAAATACGGGGTCGTATACTAACCGCACCCATTATTTTGACATTTGTTACACAAACTGTTTTTTTTAATCAAAAGAAAATTGGAACTATTGCCGGGTATTGTCGCGTCCATGTCGTGATAATATTATTATCAAGTCGCCTGGTAAACAATGGGCTTTGAAAAATTAAAGACAAACTGCGTAGGTCTACGGAACAAAATAACTACAAGTGCATGATAACTTTTGTGAATATGCCGATTTTCGAATTATATAAATTTGTAGTTAAAAGTGGAAAACTACGGATAGCAAAAAAATAAACAAGATCTGGTTACCTATCTGGCTTGCAACATTCCCGGTCAAAAGATTATGATGTTTAAACTCCTCTCTTACTCACTTAACATTTCATTTTAAAAACACGTTTCATGTTAATTTTACACTTACTTTCTTGGCAGACGTTTGTAGGTAAGAATTAAATTTATGATTAAAATGTTCCAGTCAGTTTAGTTTCTTGGACTGGATCTACTAAAAAAGCTTTTTTTTTAAAAGCATGCGCGGAAAACTACTAAAATAGCTAAGTAAAAGATTAATGACGACCGGATGGCCAAGTGGTTAGAGAACCTGACTACGAAGCTTGAGGTCCCGGGTTCGATTCCCGGTCGGGGCAGATATTTGTATGAATAATACGAATGTTTGTTCTCGGGTCTTGGATGTTTAATATGTATCTAAGTATGTATTTATCAATGAACTAAAATAATTTCCTTGCTCACCCGCGACCTTACGATAGCTAAGCTTATGCAAAATATGGTGTTATATTTATCTATATAAGTATGTTTATCCGTTGCCTAGTATCCAAAGTACAAGCTTTGCTTAGTTTGGGACTAGGTCAATTGGCGTCTAGTGTCCCATGATATTATTATTATTATTGTAACCAGAATAGTTCAACAATAAACAGGACATAAGAATCCAAAAGAAACAGTAGGTAGGTACACAATTTTCTTTCACCCATATTTACTACTAACTGTTTATTTCTATTTTTGAGCGTAACCTTTAATTAAATTAAATCAAAACAATTTAAAAATTAATATATTCGGACTCTTCTACGTATTCCGTCTAATCGAGTTATATTAAAAAAAAACCTTAGTGATTTAAAACAAAACTGTTTGAATTAAAACAAAGCAGTGAGATTCGAGCGAGAAACTATGTGACATTGTTGTAACACGTTACGAATTATTATGAAATTATAGGTAACGTGAGAAATAAAATGAAGTATAAAGAATTACTATTGAAGTTTAGGTATTTAGTGATCATTATCGTGTACGAAAATAAAGTATCAAATCAGCAAAATCTCGTTAAGCGGTCACGCAATGCTGCGCTAAAGTTGCATGATTTATGTTAGAATTATGTTCTAGCGCATTAATTTTGCTATTGATATTTTACTTCTTCCAACCGATAACTTTAACTATGTGTATAAAATGATTTCGATTCAACATTGAAACCAGTGATAGCTTATAATAGGTACATATTTCATACATAAATTACAAAAGAAGACGATTAACTTAATGTAGGTAAGCAAGCCATGCCCAATTCTATCTACCTGGTCATATTTACGTGAGAGAACTTACCGTAACTTATTATAGTATAGGTAGTTAAATATTAGAAAGGGTAAAAGTGTAAAGCTGTAAAGTAGATGCAGAAGAAGAACGAGGGACTGGATTCCTTAAACCATAAGTAATTACAATTTGAAGTCACCAAATTGTAATGCAGTTACGAGGGGAGATTATTTACACCACTTTTTAGGTTCAGTATAGATAATAGAGGTTACTATTCAAAGCCAATTTGATTACAATCATAGTCTCAATAATACCTTTATCTGAGACAATTTGTTACAGATAAAGGTGGCCATTAAGCACGTACTGATTTTAAAAAACTTGACTTTGAAAGAAGGATAAAGGATGAAGGAAAGCTGGAAATTAGAGAGGACCATAGACAATTCATGACCGCATAACAGGATATAGACACAGAACATGTAGAGGTTACTACTTCCAATCTAGCTAGCATCACAAACAACAATGACGTAAACGAAACAAAAATGCACTTCATACATTCAATTTGTTTTGAACTGTGCGTTGAGACTCTTCGCGCGATGTTGGTAAACAAAGGCTGTAACTATCTTATTAATTGTCTCAGTTATCTTTTGTTCTGGCTTACGAGGTTTGAATGAATATACCTGACTGTAGGTATATTTGTAGAAATGAATCATTCATATTTAAAAGTAATTTGACGACTTCACCCCCATTTCCAATGTTTTCCCAAGTTAGTTTGGCTTTCGCTTGTAAAGTGGATAATGTTGATAATACTGGTCACAATACTTCGCAAAGAAACGAAACATAACATCGAAAGCAAATTTTGTTTAGTCCATGTAAGGAGTAGGATCGGCTGGATGCAAGTGGTGTGTGTGTCCATAGTCTCACAACAATTACACAACATCAAATTGCGCACATTATACTTAGACAGTTTTTCAATAAAGCAGTCTGGGACGGTAGTGTCTTGTAAATGCTTGTATTAAAAAATGTCTAAGCCATAAGCGCTACGACATCGAATTTTGTTCCAATCTCGGCTCGCACCTGTATTTGTTCGAATGGTACTTCAAAAGTAAATGACTCGTTGTAATAGGGATTCAGTGTGCATTTCTTGATGCTCGTTTTCTTCTTCTTGAGACGCTTGCCGTTTTGCATGAGTGCTATCTTTACGTACGGATCTGTTGCAGCCGGCCAACGATGCAGAATATGGAAAAGAAATATTATTATTAGCATTTTAAATATTAAACAACTCATTGCGTAACAGTATGGCTAAAATATTAAATAATGTACTAGTGGTTTTGTGGCAACAAGAATAAATTAAAATCGTTATGATAAGTGTTTAATGAATGCTGATGCTTAGTGGGTATACATAGTTAGTTACCAAATTTACATAGAAGCGTTAAATAGGTTTTAAATAGTGGGTATAAATAGTGTTACTATCTATGTATCTACTTAACAGAACGCATGTACAAATATGTAAATAAATTAAATATAAATTATGATAAGTCATGAAACATGCTTCGATGTAAAACAATTTATTTATTTAGTAAGTATCTACCTTATCAAGGTAAACACAACATGATTCTAAAATGAATTTGAAATACACGCAGTATAGACTTTTTATCCTAAAACTCCTGTGGAATTAGATAGTAATATTATCAGTGTTGGTTTGTTTAGGTTTTAGTTATGTATATATAGATTACTGACTTGTACAACACGAAGGCATTACCTGATAGGCCACCGACGTCCATTTTCTTTAAGTTCTTCGCTTCCAAAATAACCACCGTCAGTTTTCCGGCTGTCGGCACGTATCGCAACGAGAAACAAATGTCTCCCAACTTGTTGTCCTGCAAAATTAACCATTGGTAATGGACCGTCCCGATTAAGCACATACCATTTATTATTTATTGATTTGAAAGTAATTAATATCACAAAAACACGCGTAGCCACTTAGGTTATTTATGTTCACTGTAATAATTAGGTAGTTAGCGATGTATGATAATGCACCTAATTGTAAAGTTAGATATGAGCGGTTGTTCACCCATAACGTCGCATTATAGCTAAATATAATCAGTTATTGCATTGTAAATTATCTAAGTCGAAACTATTTGATAAATTGGATGTGAAAGTATGGAAAATAGACGGAGGAATAGTTGTGTTAGGGATATATAGCGTCCAGAGATCGGGTTTGAAAAGCTGTTTGATAAAACTCAACAATATACGGGCCATAAAAACACGGCATAGGGCGGGGCTGGGCCTTACACTCAACCAAAACAAACGGAACATAACAATAGCTTCGTGTCATCACCTAGAAGCATATCATTGATTATGGTTTTTGGTTTATCGATACAGATTTTCAGTATATATGAATCTTGCTTTAATTCTTTATAAATCAGGTAGGAAATTGTGTTTCTGTTTATATAATTGCGCTACGTTCGAGTCACATACACGCACACTATTCAATTTGAAAGAGGTTGTATGCTTGAAATATTTGTCGTACGTGTGAATAGGCAAGTGTAGCTGCATGTGTTACGGTAACGTAATGTTCATACGCTGAATTAAAGCAAAGCCTATGTGGTATCTTAAGATGTTATTAGAGGTAAGTATATTAGCGCTGAAAGTCTGTATCGACTAGACGTGCGCGGGACGCCTACGGAGTCGAGATGTAGTCTCGGCAGAGTGGAGATTGCAGCTAGTCATACGGACATGTACTTGACGAACACTTTCATTGCGTTACATAATAACGTTTTGGCACATAAATATAACTTCATCTAAGGTAATATAAAAATAAACATGATACATATATTAACATACTCGGTTCTCTAGAAAAAACACAAAGTAACACCAACGTTCAGAGCAGTACATGAAGCAGGGTATCCGCTTGAATAATACATATAATATTTGTAACACGTAAGGATCTGTATTACGATCTGTTACCGAAATGAAGCCAATTTGTTGTTTTGGTAACACCCAGCTCAGATCAAAGTATAACCTAACTCGCTTTTAAACCTATAACCACTAAAACCCTATAGAATATGTCAGACTACTTCATATCCAATTCGACTAATCTGTGATAAAGACTAGTCATTTTAGAAACAGATCGCAATTATCTTATACAAAACATAAATAAATACATACAATACTAACAATATTCAAACTAAAGAATGTAACGGTTCGGCATAGGCACATAAATTTATCATGTTTTAAATTTTTAGATGTAAGAGCGCAAGGAGTTATGTATGTTACATTCTTTAGTAGAAATAGATATTAGCCACACACATATTGGTTTGAATTCTGGGTACAAATAAGTAGATTATTCTAAAAAGCAGACGATTTATAACAGCCAGGAGTGTTTGTGTAATCTACTAGCTACGCGTGGTGGTTGCAGCTTGGGTAATACTTTTTTTTTTTTTTTAGTAGGTAACGAACTTAAAAAATCGCTTACTAATTTTGTTAATTCAGTATTCTCAAACACGCGTAGCTTTTAATTGTTTACTACGTGAGATGAAGGATCGAAGTTAAAATGTGCAATTAACTAGTAATTGATAAATTTCCAAACAAACCATTGCCGGCTTGTTAGCAATTAAGTACTTTTCAGGTTTAAGTATAAAAGTATTAGTTAAGTTAGTAATTTCAGTTACAACGTTGCAAGATTTTCGATGTGGGTATTATTAATATGTTGAAAAATAACTAGCAATTGTTTATTTTATTTAAATTCGTCCCTTCGTCGTTTTCATGCATATCAGTACTTATATAAGTCAGTAGCATTGTGTTAGGCATGATTCTTCTTTCATCGGTTAGTATGGACCTGTAACATATTCGCATAATCGTTAAAATTACAATAAAACAAATCATTATTTGTCTTTGTAATTAAAGACAAATACAAGCGTACAAAGCGCTTGTTCTTGGATTATTTAAAACAAAGTTAATCCAATGACTGGCCCCTACCTATCAAGATTCAGACCACAAAATTAAGCTCTTAACATTTTTAATTACAACTGATGATGTTTTAGGATGTGATGTGATAAAGCAATATGTTAGTACTTAATAATTAGCCAATATAATAAATTCTGTGCCCACTATATCACCAATTATATCATCTACATAAAATACACCTATATCTTGCCATTTTGTGTCAACTTGTTTGGCGTCAAATTTTGAAAACAAATTTCACATAATCATAATGTTATTTTTGAAAGTAAAGAACAAAATGAACTGCAACATGTTGTCACGTAAATCGGCAAGGAAGACAACCACGAGCACAATAATTTAACAAATATGACGGACATGCAGCATTCCCCAGCCGCATTAAAAGAAAAAAACAAAACAAAGTGTTGGATGAAATAAATGAAAATTTGAAATAAAAATGGTACGACAGGTGATATCAGGTATAAGGTGACTCTTATAGAATTAGAGGTGTGGATCGAATGTTGGTAACGATGCTCCCTACCGACCTGGCATGACCCTAGAGCCAGCTGTGTACTGGCTGCAACTTCAACCGAGCGAATTTGTACAACATTAATGTATAGTAACTTGTGTATTTATATCGTCCGAGTAGCAATGTGTTTAAAATACAAATCCAAATATATATCTTGATGTGTCTCAAAATAATACTTACGTGAATGATCATTTCGGTTTTGAAGCGGCATGCAAGATTGTTCAGGACACAATCAAACACAGCCAAGCAGAGCAGAGAAAATATGGAGAAAAAGAGAAAAACCAAGTAAATACATTTCTGCTGTCGAAATTAATTTTATCAGAAAAATAAATGACGAATCAATCCACATCGAGGTGCCTTGACTCTTCAATGCAGTAATGGTGTTAAGCAAAAATATTTTGTTTTCGTATCGAAATCAAGTCAGAATTACTTGATGAAGTAGGATTTCTCTGTCAAGGTTCCTCTTATCAAAAAGTGCAGTAAGATTTCAAAAAATGTAAATCGGCCTATCAACGACTATGGCACACCTTATCAAAATAATTATTCTGTATAACGAAAGTTAATAAATAAATAATATTAAAATGGTACCATACACGTTAAAAGGCTGGAATAATTAAAAATATTGCCGTTCTGTCAAAACGCAATGATCTAGTGTGTTTTGGCAGCCTAGCCTAAGCTAAGAAAAAAATATAAAATAGTCTCCTTAGCTTTCCGTATACTCGTGTACCTTGTTATGACAACCTTGCTATTTCATGTATCGTAGAAACCTGGCTGAGTTAAGTGTGCTATATAATGTTTCTATTGTTTGTGTACGTCCCTACGTCAGAATTGGCTGTTGATGTGACCTGGGTGTAGCAGTTAACGTCGTTAACTTGACCAATCACGATTTTTGCTTATTAGGTAGGTATAATGAAACAATGTTCCTATTAAAACATTTGAAATCATGACTTCAGAAATATCTTTATGGCCCTTTGAAAGTAACACTCATAGGAAGTAGAAAGCACACGTGTCTGCGTTATTCAACCATCTAATAGATTCTAAAAGCTCAAATGAAAGAAGAACAAGTTTCCCTGTGGTTCAGGTGAATGCTGAAATAATATTCACAATGACAAGACTCAGTATTAAAAAACCTAAAATACCTATCTGTAAAGTAGAGATGAAACAATATTTGTTAGATCAAGCAGTATTATTATTGATCTTTAAGTAATCTGATTGTTGGACTGTTTACATTCCTGAGTCGGTGACATGTGTTATTGATACAGGTGTCACGGACGATCATATATCGTATAAGTATGTTTTTTGTGTGTGTGTGTCGTGTTCGCACCTGCCCCCCTTCGCCTTCCACGCTCTGCAGCTCGCGCCACTCCTCGATGGTCTGAGCCAAGTCCACCTGACACAGCGGTACCTTCACCTCGCCGATTTGGTCATGTTTGGAGAACCGATCGAAGTCGAAGATTGCGAACACTAGGGTTTTGTTCATCGCGTCTGCATAGGGCACGCTCTGGATAGAAATAGAATGGTTACAAGCAAAATATGAGGCGAACGGTCTCGTTATCAACGGCTTAAGGGCGTTGTCATCCGTGGCCGCCTACGCACGTGACTTGGATATAATTGTGCTCTTACATTTTTATGTCGCCTTAAATTTTTACAGTAAAAAAGGCTACCATGTTTTTCTTGATAATCGTACCTTAAAGACGAATGTTTCGTTGAAAACGGGGCTCAGTGTTTTCCGATGGACCTTTGTCTCGAATTTCTTCTTTTTGTCAGGTAGGAGGTACACCTTCACGTAGGGATCAGAGGTGCCTCCCATATCCAGTGCTGGCAGGTCTTCCGCTTTGATAACAGTCACGGAAAGACTGTTGCTGTTAAAATCGTATTCCAGCTGAAAAATAGTTAACTCAGTTACGAATATTATACTTCCATAATCGCGTTTCCTAAAAAATGAACTAGGTACAGTCAGAGTAACTAATGCTTTTTCTACTTAAAAAGACCTGTATTAACAATATGACATGGAATATTCATTTAAAACGTGGAATATGCTTGATAATGGGCTAATATTGTAACGTAACGATAAATGGCTCTACACCTACAGCCTACTGTTTACTGTCAAAATTAGTAACAAAAGATGCGGTTGAAATCTGTAATGATACAATAAAATGTGTCATTGTATACAAGCATGGGTAATAATTTATACAAATGTGAAAAACGTCAATTGTGAGGATGCTAATGCACTAGATGACTGATTAGAAAAACACATGTAAACCTACATCATGTTTATAATTGCACCTCAAATTGTTTATAAATTGGGCAAGTCCGTTGACGTAGTCTTTGTTGAATGTTTATCAAACAAAATGTCAACGTATGCTGAAAAGCTAAATAATAGATTGGTACTCGAAAATTAGAGCTAGCGTGCATAAAAATATTTAAAGTTTAGAAAATGAAAGTATAGAGGCGATATTTGTTTCCAAGCATTAGATCTTTGTCTTCTTACCAATCTTGAATCCTGGCAAACTTTGATGTTAACATTTTCAAACTAAAAGACTAAGTCTTGCGCGAACCTAAATACGTTTACTCTAATGGCATGGTATGTATCAAATAAAGGTAGCAACATACCACGCTGCAGACAGACCTCGATCCTAGCGCCTGGCCTGCTAATCACGCACCTTATAGAGTAGTTTTCCTAGCTTCTGCTCCTCCTTCTTGGAATCCCCGTCGTCAGGCTCCTCGGCGTTTTCGGTCAGCTCCTCCATGTCCGGCTGAACCTACATGCACGTCCCGCGGCAAATTTCACATGAAAATCACATTTCTTATAAATAACATGAACCTTTGTTGAGGAGCTGCGTTGCGTAGGTTCTGGAGATTACGAGCACCTATTCAGTGCGAACAACAAACTTCACAAACTTTGATCTTGCATATATGTAACCAGTCGTTAATAACCTGGTTTCTACTTTGTTCGCCAGTTAAGTTGAATCAGAAATCAATTTTGGTGTACCTACTGTATTTTTTTTGTTTTATACCCATCTACATTTCTTTATTATATTTGATGAAGATGACTAAAATATTTGGTAAGTTTTAATACTACCTCTCTAGTAGGTCAGTAAATTTCTAGTTAACTAGGTACTCAAAATATATCTGCGCAAAACCTTATAATTTCAGAAAAAATATATAAGTAATTTCGCAGCAAACGTACAACACGTATAGACTTAATTTTGTAAGGAACAGTACATCATCAAAACAATTAATTCAAAATCCCTAACACAGTACAATATAGTGTATGTATTGTGGGGTTGAATACTATAGAGTAATCTATAATATAAAGCCAAATGCCAAGATACTTTGCAACGCAGTTCGCTCCACGCCCACCGTTTCACAGCTCCTTATGAATTATTAGTTCAGCGCACTCAACTTCAGCCTTGGCAGTGTGAAATCTGCATAAAATATTTCAATTCTAAGAGAAGAGCCTGAAATCTCTTTGTAGATCTTCAAAAATGTTGACGTGAAAATGTACCAATTAAAGTACCATCAGCCAAATAATATGTGGTCTACCACCCTAATAGTTTGGATGTCATAACACAATAATGCCAATAGACGTGTCTGTCAACTTCGACTTTAGCGACATATGATGAATAACATTTATTGAATTATTATAGACTGTAAAGACTATTTTTTTTTAATATAAGCAACAGGCTTCGTCAGCAAAACAAATTGTAGATCCGCAAATGCTTCGTCATTAGTCTAACCTTTTTTTTTAAGTGTACTTGTATAAATCTTTATAATTTTGTAAATTTCTTCTCGAAAAAGTATGAGATGTATTTTTTTAACTAAGTTACACCATACACAGTAAATAAATGGGAGATCAAATTATTATAATAACCGGTGGTAACGAATCGTGCGGTCGCTGAATTCGATTTTAAATAGTTTAGTTGGGGCCCTAGTTTATTTTTTGCCCCAGGGCCTTGGGTTACTGCATAGTCGAGTTGACTGTTCGGTTCGGGACTCTTTAGTCTCTTTAAAATACTTCAAATAGTTTCATCTAAGTAATGTCGAGATAAATAACTAGAACAGATGGCGTTTACCTTCTCTTTGTACGCTGAGCCAAGCAGCTGAACGTCTTTCAGGCCGACTACGCCCTTCATTCCCTTAGTCTTGTCCTTATTGGAGCGCCGTTTGCGGAAGCATCGTCGAATGCAGCAGAAGCACACTCCGAGTACCACCACTGCCACTCCTGTTTCATATTTTAACATTTAAGGCTTGCTGTAAATTGTCTTACCACGAGGACAACTAACTAGTGGTAACTATATGTTTTTTTTTTTTTTTTTTCAATTTATTTAAATAAAAAATGCAAATACATTGTGCCTTAAATTAAATGTTCGCCAAACTGTGAGACAGTTTGTTGGCGTTGCGCTCAATCAAATCTTAAACTACGACAAGTTAGGTACTTTACACTAAGATAACAAGGTTGACTGGCAGAGATCCCTGCAGGGATAAGTCCGCCTTTGTACTTAACACAAATTTTATTTATGTAACCTTTTTGTTTTTCCTTTTTGTACAATAAAGAGTATAAACAAACAAATAAACATAACAAAAAATAATACCAATACGGCATACGATAACTACAAACTTTTATGTATATTTTGGTTCAATAGAAATTGCAGACAAGACAATGTAAACAAACCCATTATACCTTCATTCATTATTTCTACCATTGGACAAGTAATAAAATCAGAAGTTAGGTACACTCTTCAAATTTATCCAGTAGTACTTGCTTAAATTTAGTTTTCAGACTACCTATAGCAAGTTTCGGTGTTTCAAGTAAAAGAGGGTATTCATTATAAATTTTAGGAATCAAGTATTGCTTTGTTCTTCGTCCATAGTAGTTATTTGCTGTTGGTTGGAACAATTTTCTTATTTTACTAGACCTCGTGACACGTTTACGTATCACTATTTTTTTAAAACAATCTGTGTAATAGCTATGCAATACATTTAAGTATACAACCTTACAATGCACAGGGAGAATCTTACAAGTAGAAAAAAGTTTATTATAGTTATGTTTGTGCCTTCTCCTTGTCTCGTTGCTAACAATATATTTAATTAATCTAATCTGTAGGGTTTTTATTTTGTCTAAGTAAGTCTTGAATGTAAGCCCGTAACAATTAAGTCCATAGCTTATTAATGCGTCAGCGAGTGCATGGTAAACAATGCGCAGTGTGCCCTTATTGACTGCTCGCTTAAGGTGGTAAAACTGTCCTAAAACCGACCTAAGCCTATTACAAACCTGAATTACGTGATTTTTCCAATTAAAATGTTTATCGATCAATAATCCCAAATACCTAAATTCCTCTACTACTTCTATCTTTCTACAATTACAATTATTTTTATACATATGTAAGCATTCATAAGAGTGTCCTACGATATTAATATTAGGTACATTTTTAGCTCTTTTATTATACGGTGAAAAAATATGTATACATTTTGTTTTACTAACATTCAAAATTATGCCATTGTCATGGGCCCACTTGGTAACATTCTCGAAGTCTGACTGCAATTTGTTTACCATGTCCGCGACGTCCTCGCCGGCGAACAGCAAGCACATATCATCCGCGTACATGTACACCGCGCTGTTCTGGACTACATTCGACACGCTGTTCACATGCATGATGTAGCCGACCGGACCGAACACGGAGCCGGTCGGCACGCCGAGAGTGGCGCGCGCCTCCTCGCCCTCCGTGCCGTCGATGACCGTGCGCAGGGCGCGGTTGGCTAGGTACTCGCGGAACCACCGGTTCGTGGGCCCGCGGATGCCACACTCGTCCATCGCCTGCAGCAGCTGTTCATGGTCCAGAGTGTCGAATGCTTTTTTGTAGTCTATGAACATGGCGAGCACCTGCTGTCCGTCGCCGAGGCTCCGGTTTACGTGGTCAGCGAACTGGGTCAAGGCCGTGGCAGTGCTGCGCCCCCTCCTGAAACCGTGCTGCGACTGCGAAATTATATTGCTATGTTCCAAGAAAGTGCTTACTTGTCCCACAACAACCTTTTCCACAATTTTATTTATTACTGACAATATAGCAATTGGCCTGTAATTTGTATAATTTAAATGGCAGCCCTGCTTAAATATAGGTCTAATTATGGATTTTTTCAATTTATCCGGATATAAACCTGTTGATAGACACATATTAACAAACTTGGCCAAAACAACACTTAAATCCGTTTTTACAAATTTAATATCTTGAACTCTAATTTGATCAATACCGGGTGCTTTTTTGTCACTTAATTTGTCAATAATTTTTTCCACCTCACTTGGACTCACTTTTACAAATCTAAAAGATACATTACTCGGTTCGACATAAGAACTTCTTTTCAAAAACTTATGGCCGCAATTATGTTTAATATCTAAAATTTCTTGTGTAAAAGTGGCTGAAAACTGATTACAAATACTTTGCATATTATCGGTTTTCCCCAAGTATTTTATTATTGTATCGTCTACATTACCTTTGACCCGTCCTAGCCACATGTTAATTTTGCCCCATATTTTTCGAAAGTCACCCTCACACTTTTTTATTTCATTTGTAAAGACAACTATGTATATTCGGGAAAACTCGTGGATAGATTTTGATTCAAACGACCAAAACAATCTTTTTGACTATAAAATGTTCCTTCAAGTTTACGTTTTCGTTTACTTACCTAATCATAAAAACTGGCTAAGTAAGAGTCAGACTGAAATGGCAGTTCTGTGCTACGCATTTGAACGCAAAGTTAAATTGGTTGTTATATCAAAAACTCTGATTTAACATTATTTTTGTATTTGCTGGTAATACCAAAATACTGATAATTTGTTTTCGTGTCTCCTCTTTGATGTATGGGATCCCCCACTATAACTAGGTATTCAAAATATTTTTTATCAATTTGTATGGCTTTGAGTCAACAAGATGTTTATAATTTTCACAATACTTACCGTGAAAATTTTAAGACTGTAGCCGTTTGGCTATAAATCCTGTGTAACAAAGGAACGGACGGACACGTGGGAGATAGAAATAGGGTTTCGTTTGGACCCTTTGAGTACAAAGCCCTAACAACTACGTCAATAAACTGCAGTACCTACTCCTTAATACATTTTACTGCAAAGGGGGAAAACATTACAGGCCGGAGCTTTCTTTGACCAGCTAAACGAAAGGCAAAGATACCTGTTAGGTACTTAACAATGGTTATTGCACACTCTGTAGGGAATGGTGCTACAGAAATCGATCCGATCCCTTCGTACTGTAACCAACGACCAGCTGCTTCGTTACTCTGCTGCAGCAAAAATGAATACTCGTTGGATTGGTGAGTTTTTCAACTGAAGGGGGGCTGATCCATACATTTAATTCTGTTATCAGACCGGTGAAGATCTTTTCAAGTTCGGATCTTAGACCATCAAGCCCCTCATTTTCGAAAGCGTTGATAGTTAAAAAAATGACGTGTAAAAGTGCCCATTGCAGCCTTTTTACTGAATAAATGATTTGAACTAAAATAATTTCCTTGCTCACCCGCGACCTTACGATAGCTAAGCTTATGCAAAATATGCGTGTTCATGCAGTTCCTCCACCTCCACACTGTAAGAACACACACAAATCACACAAACCCATCCATCACCACCACCACACTACATTGACGCGTTTCGAACTCAACCAGAGCTCATCTTCAGAGTGACACAACCGTACACCATGCTACCAGTTGTTAGTTGTTGTTGTGTCATTGATATGGACCTCCGCAGAGTAACGCCTGATTCAATAAATTATTTAAATGATTTGAGATTTGAAATTCTAAATTTGAAATTTGCCTTTTGCGATGCTCGCGGGAAGCGTTGGATGCGTCCTATTCTAAAACCGGAAACGGCACAGTCAATATACTTGACTTGTTGATTTTTTCTTAATAAAGTACGCGAGGACTTACGAGAGGCATGCCTTTTGTGCCAGTGATTATTTAGTACTGTATTTATGGAGATACTCACCGACGAGAATGGCGACCAGTTGCCATGGCTGGATGTTGAGCTTGCCCGCGAAAGCCGCGGTTCCCGCGGCTATTGTCTCCGCGGTGGTGGTGGTGGGTGGCAGAGTTGGCTCGCCCGTAGCGCCCGATGCTGTGAAACAGAGTTAATGTTAGTTCGATGACTACTTGACAGCGGTGGTAATCCATCATTGTACCGAAAATTGTTTCATCGATTATTGTTTCACATAACACTATACGCAGAAATTTGTTATCACTTAGTGATCATTTATCGAACTTCGTTTCATCGCTCAAATAATTGCTCGAATTACCTTTTACACAAGAATCAGCTCATCGAATTTTACTTCATCATTTTATTTGTATATCGTCATAGTCATTCGTCGAATCGCTTTTACTATATATAATTTTGGTTTATCGTAATTTTCAGTTCCTAAAATTCTTATAACATAGAAAATCGTTTTACCATTGTTACTACACTAGATAATACGTTTCATCGAAACACTCTAATTTAATATTACATGGTAAGTATATAATATCATGCGTGCCAAATTAAAAAAAGAATGATTTGTGCCAGCGAGCGAAGCGAGCGAGCAAGACGGTTCGGTGCAGAAGCGACTCGGATAGGTTGGGTTTAGAAGGTTGAGCCTTAGCCTTCGATGTTAGGTATTTTTTTATAGCCGCCCGGATAATATTGCTTCACAAATGATCTTTTCTTAAACATGCTATGTAATGTTTATGTTGTGTTCCATAAAACAGGCTTCAAAATATACTGTTGCAGGCCTAGGCCTGCAAGACAACAGTCTTTTGTTTCAATGCAAAACGTGAAATATCCACGATAAAGGCCATTATACACGACTTGAAATTAATAATCTGAATTTCTATGGTACATTTATTAGTTACTAAATAAATTCACAGGACTATGAATATTCTATATGTAAATATATAAATATTACCGACGCGTTTTACGTCAAATTACAATTTAATTTACATAATAAAGTATTAATGTTGCTGATTAAATGGGCTGCAGTTCGTGTATAATGGCCCTAAAAGTCTGTGAATCATGTTTCGATAATTTGATACTATTAACAACTGATAATTCTATGACAGGTAAATTCGATGAATCGTTACGCTACGACTTGAGACAGATACGAAACGATTTACGATGAAAAGTAGTTCGATCATATAAAAAGTAATGAATTGAAGATATGAGAAAAAAAAGGTAATGAAATTCTTGGAATAGTTTTCGATGAAATGAAGCACGAACGACGACACTACAATCAAACTCTAAAAATCGGCTAAGCGCGTGTCGGATCACGCGCAATGTTCGGTTTTGTGCGGTAAATATTTTATATTAAGTTTCGATCAATATTAGGAGTTGGTACCTAGGTAGGTACAGTCAAGTGTAAAAATATGAAGGTACTTATTCAAAGTTTCAAAAATATGTACGACATACTCCTATTCCGACGCAATTAGGCCGTAGTAACATATTTTTGAGTAGTTTGAATGGATACTTATTTTTGCACTTGACTTAGCACAAACTAATATTACAATACGGTATTTGACCATTTTGTATATGTTTTATAAATTAAAACTATACAATGCCTGTTATCGAATAGAGAAACAATTTTTAAACTACCTTTACCTACAAATAACAAAGTTAATATAAAGCTTTGAAATTCAAGGTTAGACAGAGAAAGACATACTAGCGTGTGACGTCACTTGCTGCACAGAGAAAAGTATTTGAGAAAGAGACAGGTAAGTATATAGATTTTTCAAAAAAACACTGTAAATCCAATTTTTAACCGATTTAAGTTTTCTCTTCGCTAAACACTGTCTGTATATTTATATTTTCATAATAATATTAAGACATGGCAAATTCAGGAGTTGTCAAATACCGTATTTTATACCAATCGCGAGCGAATCCCTGAATCAAAAAATGGCTTTCAGCACAAGCTGATCTTTATTTTGTATGTGTCGGCGGCCGATCGTAAAATCCGCCAGACCACGAAATTCCTGGGTATTTCATGATAAGTATGCATAAAAGTTGTCCAGGCAGATCACGATATGCCTGAGAAACAATACGGCAGATCGATTAGAGCAACGCATTCGTCGATATTCCTAGCTCTATACCGATCACATCGTGATATGCCGAAAAAGAGAAAAATTTTGGTGAGACGAACGAAGCGAGAAGTCGTTAGTAAGAATTGTGACCACACACACGAGCCGCAGCAGCGCAGTCGCAGCAGCGGCCGGCGAAGTGCCACAGAACCGATATGGCGGCGTTTCATGTGCCTAGGAATTTCATGATCTGCCTAAACTGGCCAAATCATGAAATGGCGGTGTTTCATGATATGCCTAAGAATTTCATGATTTGGCGGATTTTACGATCGCCCGCCGACATATACATTTCGAAGTCTTTCGAGAAACACTCACATATAAGTACCTACATGACTAAATGAGCCATTGTATGTATTACTACAAGGCGAACAAATAAGATTACAAGATCTCTTTACAGATTTAGTTAGTGTTGCATGCGTGTGCCTTTTGCACACCACGTGTCGCTCAGTGATGGTTACGGCATTCTTCTGATCATAACAAGTTACAATGATAATATAGTACATATCTGTCGACCCTACGAGTATTCTAACATGCAGTAGGTATGCTTGCTCGTTTTCATAAGTGGGTAACAGAATAAAAAAAATACTCACTTGTTATCTCGGGTGATCCAGTGGAGACTCCGCCACCTATCGTGGTGGATTCCATCGGGTCTTTGTCCACCGGCGCCGGTACCTCGCGGCGCCTTCGCAGCGCTAGCTCCAGGGGAGGCGACATTCCTGCAACAAAGGACGTCATTAATTGTATAATGAGCGTAAACGGTTTGGGGAGACCTAAGGGAAACTACAAATTCAGTGAAAAGATGACGTCAAGGTTTCAGAAACGTATTTATTGGAGGCAAGAAGCGCCGGAAACAAAAATAGAGGAATCTGAAGAAGACCTTTACAAATATAACTACTTGAAAAAGGCTACGAAGATGATATTTATTTTCATGTGAACTACGGCAGTGTCTCAAAACAAAATTCTTTGTCCAGTGACATCGCACTTGATCACACCAGTGATAACGTGGCACCAAGACGTGGCATTTACAGGGCGTTATAAAAAGGCTCAAGGTCACAAAGGGAAAGGAAAGAACAAGCTTTGAGTACATGGTCCTGCACGATCAACTCAGAAATGAGAAGATCCGTAGAACTGAAGTTACCGACATAGCTCAGCAAATTCACTCTTAAAAGTAGTACCTAGTAGAGTAGCGGTAGAGCGAATTTACTCATAGAACTGGTAGCCATTGGGGTCATGAGGTTCTGGGGTGACGAAAGTGTATCAGAGGGCGAAAGATGGGTATCCAAGGTGGATAGATGATCTGTTGAGATCATGTAGCTTCACAAAACCTATTGTCGTGGAAATCCTTTACGAAAAGCCATGCGCAGCAGTGGTCGTCTCCAGGCTGATACGGTGATACTGAGGTTTGAGATAAAAATCATTGAACTCTTCAGTATTTATCCGATCATTGTCACTTAGTGACAACGAAAAAAAAGTGGTAGTAAAATGTCACTCCTACGTGTGCGCCATATATCGTTTGTTTGTTTGTTTATACTCTTTATTGTCTACGAATACTCCTGTTTGTTTCTGGAGTTTTGCAGCTGTGTGATACAGTATGTGCCCGACTAACAACAGGCTTTGATACGAAGCCGCCATCACTTACGAGGCGAGGTGATCAGGTTCAGTGGTCAACACTATAAAGCGACCATTCCAGAACCTTGATATAATAATATTGACGACTATAACTTGACTATAATCTTATAGATATTTGGTGACAGTGGCAGTGTCTGGCACTTCTGTGCGGCTGCACAGATTATTGATTATTGGTAATTGATTGTGTTGAAACATTTTATCAGCGATTGGCATTGTTCTAAAGTGGATCAAACGACAAATGTCCGCAACTTTACTTTAATCTCCGCACCCAGTTGGAATCTTTCACTTCGAAGCTTAAATTTATGTTATTATAAACTAACGTTACTTACAATAGTTAACATGTATACCTAGTTTATAATTTTCTATCCTAACGCCTTTCAGTATATGTATAAAGTACTCTGTGCTAACGCCTGTAATGTGACATGCATAAACAATTTTGATTATATTTTTGATTTTAGTTCTTCTTATAGATGTTTGTCAGTTCGAAAACAAAAAGAAGAGTTCTAAATGACAGACTCATCGACTCCTTTTCAATCTTTGGACTTAGTACGTGGAATGTTTTAATTTAAGCTTTTCGTACAAACTGATATCAAAACAAGACTGTCAAATGCGAAACACGCACACAAAAATAAACTCGTTTATTATCGACAAATGTGATTAGATTATGATTATAATTTTTGAGTAGACTGTAAACCAACCTTATTGTCTACCTATATTATAAGGACTTTGTTGGTTTAAAATAAGCACTTTTGAGCTCGAGCTAATGCCAGGTTAAACGGGGTTGCGAGGGGGTTTGCCAATTGTCTTTCATTTAATGGGAACATAAAGTCCGTTATATTCTCTATTTGGCACTGAATTTATTCAGTAATACTTATTACATTACGCAAAACAAGTAAGAAGTAGTTCTTATACTTAGACAGTGCCGTAAATATCTGCGTTTTGTGCAATAATATCAGATAGGTAAAGCAGAGGTCCAGCCATTTTAACGTGAAAGAATATCAAGGACACATACCTACATATACATACACACACTCCACACGCTTGCAAACTTTCGTATTAATAATATTTTTGAGCATTTGCAGGAAGTGGGATAATTTTTCCGACACCGCGAGAAGTACATATATATTTTACTATATCTTTCGATTATTATGGTATTCATTTGTAAATTCCATGGGCCCTGTTGCTTGTAACAAATAAAAAAAATACTTGAATAAACTGAATAAATAATCCTTTTGTGTTCGGTGAAGGCAAATCTTAAAGTGATAGAAAAACAAAAGAAAGTCATAATAACAAAAACTTAACGAGGGTGTATGAATTATATGAGTATCTCATTGACCTATCTCGGGCGTTGCAGCAAAATATAGTGCATCTAATAATATCGGCAGCTGGATTCCAGGTCAGATGTTGGCCTTCAGACTGCAAGTGACTGAAAATTTATGTATGTACCCAAGAAACCTGTCTCTGATGTAGCTTAGTTTTGAGACGAGAGTTAACGAAGCATGAAGGTGAAATTGTTAAAAGAGTTTGCCGCTATTGTAAATATTCAACCGCAAGCTTTACTTTGTACTGCCCAACAGCTATTGTTTTACCAGATAGTAGATCATCGTCATCCATGGCACTGCTGAGGCGCTACCGGCTTTGCAAGAAACGTTTTACTCGTGTTTTAAAGGCACTCAAATTGTGCATGTTCTACGATTCTCTTCACAATCAGTGCCAAGAACATGCCAGTCGAGTTTTCTATTCGTAGGAAGTTTTTGCTACAAAGCGGAAAACGCTGCTACTACTAGCGAGACGCGTAGCGAAATTGTGGTGCGAATATGAGGTACTTTCAAGCTACTAGGAAACAAAATAAATTTGAATAAACAGAAGTGTGAGAGGGACGACACTTCCTTGTACTCTGAACGTCCTTGTTCGTTCCATTTGATAGTTCGCTTAATTTTTGTCGTAGCTTTAGTTTGTCTGTTGATTCGATACTGCTACGTCGTAGGTTCGTAGCAGTCGTGGGCTGCTACGAGCTACTATTGCTACGTCGTACATACTTACAAAGTCCTACCTCAGTTATAATACTGTCAATAGAGATTTTGTACCCGACTGCCCGAAGAAGGGTTATGTTTTTCGAGCGTATGATTTGAGTGAGGTTTGGGTGAGGTTTGCTTCGCCATCAGACGCCCGCCCCGTTTTTAACCATGGCCCATAACGTGACGTCTTTTTGCAAAAAAAAAAAAAAACGTCCGAAAAAAAAAGCCGCCAAAAAAAGAACTAAAAAGTAAAAAATTATTATGCACTACCTAGCTGTTGCCCGCGACTTCATCTGCGAACAATTCGTTTATCTCTATCCCGCTGGGACTATGCTGGTTTCCCGCAAAATTAGCCTAAGTTAATTTAGTATAAGCACCTAGTAATATTTTTTTATCTAAGCGTCGTCGGTGTCGGGGGACTGCTAAGGTTAACAGGAAACTAAAGTACATTATGTTGTATTTTTTAAAGTATTAACCTTAGCGGTCCCCCTCAACACTCCGCTCTCACTAGTCATGAATGGCGTTATGATTTGGGCATCCATTGAAACAAGAAAAACGCCACTAAGTGTCGCATCCACTAGTAAAATAATATCGTAACAATAGGGGGGGTCGCATTACCACCACTAGTAAAATAATATGTGTAACAATAATAAGTACCTACTTAGGTGCCTACTTGCATAGTACCTACCTACGTTTTTTTCATTCGAGTTTTGGGGTGACACCTACGATATCCGTCCCGGGTGCCATCCATGCTAGCTACGCCAGTGACTCCAGCTAGGATTGTAAACTCAAAAAATATTGAAAAATATTTAACATAAACGTACAAAGTTGTGCGATGAACCCCTAACTTTGAAGTGAGGTGCAGGAGTAAACTGAGCTTCAGAATTACGACACTACAAATGCAGTGTTGCAGAAACTAGTTCAGTGGGTAATCGAGCATAAAGATTTTACGTGTTTAAAATGGAATTTACGATTTTCCATACAAACTTGTTATTTTTAGAACCGACAGAATTAGACCAGAGGCCGTACTGCCTAACGTTTCTGACGCTCGTGATCGCAATCAAATGACAGATTTCGCATGCAAAAACTGTCATTTGATTGCGATAGCGAGCGCCAGAAACGTTATAGTTAAGAAACTAAATTCAAATGTATGGAAAATTTGGCAAAATTAATGCAAGACTTTTATCTATCAGGATGTGTAGGTTATAGAGCCAAGTTAAATTTTATCCACTCTCCCCCTCTCGGGGTGAGCTTCACCCCCCACCCCCTTCGAATATGTCCCGGACCGCGGTATTTTCTATTTTAAAAGAAAACCGTACACGATACATAAAAATGTGTATAAACGAAATAATCCTAGATAAATTTACTACAACCTTTCATACATACAAAAGCGATATCACTTACAGTTTCAGCGCAATCTGGCACCAAATACGAACATTTTTATTAATTTATCCAGTTTTTTTTGTTAATCGTATAGTTTTTTCAATTATTTCACACTTTACCGCCAAGATATGTATGACTAAAGTAAAGAATAGGATATGCTCTTTATAAAAAGGTATAATTCATTTCTACACTCATTCATTTGACGCTGCTATGCTATTTTGAAAATTCACCATCATCAGCTACTCTCGTCGATTAATTTGAACTTTGAAAAGAGCTGGCGGTGGTCGCCGCCGCGCGGTCAGTGCGCTTGTTCCCTTGTTCCCCACTTCCCCACCCCTACCCCGCCCGCTCTGCACGGCCACAGTAAAAGAGACCAAGTAGGTTAACTACGAACAAAAGTATATCGCGTTGCTTAAATGTGTGCGCTTCGCGAGATGATCACCTTTTACGTTCGCGTACTCGTACTTACGTATTTTAGGGTTCCGTACACAAAGAGTGCCAACGGAACCCTATTACTGAGACTCCGCTGTCTGTCTGTCTGTCTGTCTGTCTGTCTGTCTGTCCGTCCGTCTGTCACAGGGCTCTATCTCTTGAGCCTTAATAGCTAGGCACTTAAAATTTTCAGAAATTATGTATTACTGTGGCCACTATTTTAACAACAAATACTAAAATAGAATAAAAAAATATTTAAGGGAGGCTCCCATACAACAAACGTGATTTTTTTGGAGTTTTTTGATTTTACGATCTTCCACGATGTGCAAAAATTGTAGAGGCCAGAGTTGAGTGGACGTATTTGAATGCGACATTGAAGAAGATTAGAATAATGCTGTTTTTTGAAGTAAATTTTATAATAGTTAATAAATAAATAATAATATTGTTAGTAAATACTTCTAAAAAATAAACGTAAGTTTAAAAGCTGGTTTTATTTGCAATTGGCAATCTCTCTCAGGCCCAGTAGCTGTAGGTAGCGAATTTTCAATAGGAAAGAAGTAATCTAAACAATAAATTCATCAAAGAACTCTCCAGACCACACTTGGACACACCATTCACCACGTATCATACTTAGTTCCATTTTGGGGTACATTTTTGGAGCTTTTTTAAGGTTCCGTACCTCAAAAATAAAAACTGAACCATTATAGGATCACTCGTGTATCTGTGTCTGTGCGTCCGTATGTCATAGCCAATTTGCTCCGAAACTACTTGACCGATTGAATTGAAATTTGGTTCACCTATGTAAATTGATGACCCAAACACGGACGTGTAGTGTAAATAAATTAATTTTAAACACGGGGGCCAGTTTGGGGGTCAATTAGAAAAAAAAAAAAAAACTATGTATAAACTATATCGTGTGACATATCAAATGAAAGGGTACATTATGAAAATCTCAATATATATTTTTATTTATTTTTAATTAATCCGTTTTCAAGTTATTTAAGAAAATAGGTGAAAATTGACCATTTCCTCGCCCCTTATCTCCTAAAAGCCCAGTAGGGCCTAAAAATTTTAAAAAAATACAGAAATAGGTCCATACTATAGATTACAGGAAAACATATGAGAATCTAATGGTATTTAAAGTAACACCGTTTAACCAGTATGAATATTTACATTTCGCTAAATGGCCAAATGAATTAAATTTAAAAAATAGCATAGCAACGGTAAATGAAAGAGTTTAGAAATAAATAATCCTTTTATAACGAAAATGTTCTATTCTTTACTTCTGTCATACATATCTTGGCAGTTAAGAGTGAAGTTTTTGAGAAAACTAACCTTTTAGCAGAAAAAATCGATTAATTATAAAAAAAGTTAGTATTTGGTATCATATTGCGCTGAAACTATAAGTAATATCGCTTTTAAATGTATGAAAGGTTTATAGTAAATTTATCAAGGATTATTTCGTTCCTACACACTTTTTATGTATTGTGTACGGTTTTCTTTTAAAATGGAAAATACCGCGGTCCGGGACATATTCGAGGGGGTGGGGGTGAAGCTCACCCCGGAGGAGGGGAGAGTGGATAAAATTTAACTTTGCTCTATAACCTACATATCCTGATAGATAAAAGTCTTGCATTAATTTTTGCCAAATTTTCAGCTAATTGTACTGAACTACAGGGTTTACAGCCAACGTTGGAACCAAGTTTTTTTTTACTCTTAAACTCACTCTTTGTCGGAACCTAACTGGTTACTCCTCTCATCTACTCAAAGGTTGACTGGTAGAGATTCCTTAAAGGGATAAGTCCGCCTTTGTACAAGTAAACCAAAAAAAAATTTTATTTGTTCGTCTAGGAATACTTTCAATTAGGCCCATAAGCACCAAATCAGGATCTGATAATTGGATCCTAAGGAAATCGGGGGAGCTCTTCAAATATTGTAGGAACGCCTATAGTAATTTCGATATATTTAGGAGTAACTGGTGCATTTGCTCTTGAAAGTCATCATTTGGTGAAGTGCAGCTGGTGATGAAGACCAAATTTGACCAATGGAGCGACTACTCAATAAAAAGTACTTCACGGGTTGAATTTTAATTAACATTTAACGCAGTCTCTAAGGTATTTAAGCTCATCGTAATTCATATGGTGAAATGGAACGGGTGATGAAGCACCAGGACTCCTCAATAATGAACGTCTCTGCATCGGAAAAAGCAATTTTTCGTAAAAGGTGACAAGCAGCCTGTCATTAAACTATTGTATCTTTTACACTAAAAAACGTGAAAAAAAATATAACAAAAAATAGAACCGAATACAAAAAACCATGAAAATAATTTTCTACCAGTCTGAAATCGGTGCCTCAGCACGAGCCTCAGCAGAGAAATCTGTTCATATTTTTTTTTTTTACTGTTCGAAATATGGTTTATTACTATCTTTAATCTACGAAGTTTATTGTGTTTGATAATTATTTCTTCAAGAATGATGGATTTCTGAGGTAAAAAACATTAAAAAAAATACAACCGAATTAGATAGCCTCCTCCTTTTTTTGAAGACGGTTAATAAGTAATGAAGTCATCACCCAGACCTTAATACGCATGGATTGACACTTTATTTATTATAATCAGACAAGTCGTAGTCTACGTACTATTTTGAACAAACGCAAATAAAAATATAAACAGATAATATTTATATTGACGGCATTACCACAAATCTTTCTTTTAACCTTGCGAAGTAAATTTATGTAAAAATATTTTGCTTCTCCCTGTCTTCGGCCGATCACCCTTGTTTTATTGTCTAATGCACTTTGATTTGTAAACGTTTTCACCACTTATTTCTGTCAAACGGTATAGGATAAAGATAGAAAGAGATACTGAATGCGATAGTTAGCGCCTGTACAGTACCCGGCGATAAAGATTGCACATCCGACTTCGGAAAAAGACAATTGGCTGTTCACGACGATTTCCGAACACAGGCAACCGTCCATCAATCATCTTATCTATTTATTAAGTGACGTTTTATATCAAATAAATACTGCAGCTTTATGGATTAAATTAGTTTACGTCAAATTGATGACATGTAAACATCGGCTATCTATAGAGAGTTGTTGCAACTACTAGAAAAAGGATAGTTCCCTCTTTTTCCGAAAGATGCCAAAGTACATACAATTTAAAGTTTTGGGGGGTTTCACCCACTCTTTATTATACATTTTCATCTAAATGCGTCCGTACTCTATTGCACCTGTACCACTACCATGAGTTTACAGTGACCATACTCGATAGCGACGGCGTAAATTATTTGTAGAGGCGCTGTACAATTCTCCATACAAATAATTTACGCCGTCGCTATCGAGTACGGTCACTGTAAACTCATGGTAGAGTGGTACTGTACACAGACTGATAAACGTCACATAAGTAGTCTGTGACAACGCTCTACGAAGCTGAAAATAGCAGAGTCTCTTTCGAAAGACCGATGTGCAATCAATTATAATAATCAATGTGTGTTTAAGGCTGAATTTATTAAGAAAAATCGTGCAAGTTCCATACATTGCGAGGCCGTAAAGCCAACGAGTTTGTAGTGGTCAATCGAGCGCTACAATGTAATGCAACTTGCACGATTTTTCTTGCAAGTCTAAACTCGGCTCTAGACAATACCGGTTATGGATCTGTAACATTTTAGAACATTTCTCAGCCTGATCAGCTGTTTGAATGTAGAGCCATGAATCGCTTTCCAATCGGTAGTGAGTAGAGTTCGTCACAGTACGGACTATCTTTGCGTTTCTTGGTCCAATTTTTGCTCTAAGCAACGTGACTTGTCACGTTAAAGGTCACGTTTGAATACGTAAAGGCGGCGCGATCTTGTCTAACAAACACGATTTTGTAAGAGTTTCAAAAACTCTTAAATTTCAGTAATATGAAACTTTTACCAATCTACTCACAAAGTTAAATGTAGCGAGTATAAGTACTGCTGACTACTGATGTTCATGAAGTATAAAAAAATTGGAAAATTCATTTTCGGCAAACAAACTTATGTTAAACTACTAAAATCCCGGATTAGAAATTGCTCTGTAAGTCCATAAGTAATAACATCGATGGTAAGTTGATTTTTACTAGTAAGTACAGTCGAGTTCAAAAATATCTGAACACGCTTCTACGTCTGTCGTTAACACAAGCTTATGAACTCGACTGTACCTACTTGTAATTTTATTTTTTTACGAAGATAATAATATCAATGTCTCTCTTTGACTTACGTATGTGATATTTTGTCAATACTTTGAAAAAATCTCGTATCTAAAATCAACATGTCAACAAAATTGAACCTTGACCTAATGTGCATAAAGTTCACTTGGAAAAATTATCTATTTTGAGTTACGAGTTTTTTTTAAGTAGTAACGATATCTGATTTAGCTGTGACGTCATACAACTATATACCGACGAGCAAATAATAGGAGCAATTAACACTTTTGTATGGACAATGACCTGTTATTTTGGCCGTCAGTATTAGTATATATGTGTTCGTTTTAATTCATGCAAAAACCAGGATTTGGAAACACCCCTGCAATAAATTCATAATTTTAACGGGTTTAAGTCCCGTTTCCATCTATTTACATTTACCTTTTCCATATTAAAAATGTTTTTGAACAGTTTATACACACCAAATCTTCATAAATACACATTTTCTTACCCACATCAAAGGTAGACAGATGACCCAAATAGATTATATAACCGGCTGACGCCCGTTACACACGACAAAGAGTACACCTGTGATAACTATTTTTTTTTTCATTTTTTTTATTAGCCTATTTTTGTGTCCCACTGCTGGGCAAGGGCCTCTCCTCTCTTGCTCCACTCCTGCCTATCAAAGGCGAGCTCCCGCCATGCCACATTATAGGCATCTAAGTCGTCCCTCCATCTAACTATTATTTTTAATGTAAAGACCGTGGCAATTCAATTTTTAAATTATATTTACTGTAATATAAGTTCCAACATTGTGTAAGGTTTTAATTTGCAAGTTATTTTTCCTGTTGTGCTGAATTTTCACAAATAAATATATTCTTCCTTTTTCTTAAATTGTTGGTAAACGAATTTTGAATATTTACCCTGAAATTGCATTGTATACGTAACATGGAATTTTCTTCCAGTTGTCGGCAGCGCAGTCAGCATTTTCTCTTTACATTGCGCAGTCAAGTCGATCGTCCGTTAAATTTTCATTTAATTCCCAATTTATGTCTAAGTATCGGATTCCTTTACCCCTTTGGCTGGCTTCAACGCGCAATACTTGTGGTTTTTTAACGGTTCAGCTAAGGCTAAAACGGTTGATATAAAACATACATAGATTATTTATAAAGGTGATCCATTATTATTTGTACCCACGCATACTTCGTGTATTAACACCCACGCGTTTTCGTGATCATAACTGATATTAAATATATTTAGTACAAAGAAATATTGCATCAAACATTGCACACAATAACACCTACAAATAAACGTACCTACCTAGATTTATCACGTTTCCCGAAGATACGTTAGGACCTGGCTAAGGCTGGATAAATTTTTTGCTCCCTGTACAAATATTGCGCGTTCAATAGTATATGCCAAAATTTAGACTTAATTTTCTAAAGATTTGTCTTATAAGAAGCGTCTGGGAAAGAAAGCCGCGTCATCATTATAAATCGAGAGCCGATAAAAAATCCACAAAATAATAGCCGCTTTTGATAAACTTTTACGCGAAGAAATTAGAAAAACATTCCTCAGCCTAGTAGGTAGCTTTGATATGAACGAACGATCAGCTGGAGGCATCGCTCTCACAATATTCCCTGTACTGTGGGAACTTTACAAAATCCATTCTAATTCTTTGTCTACACCATAAAGCTACGTAAATTTTCAGCTTTATAGCTCCATGGGCTGCGCGTTGATAAGTCAGTGAAGTATTTCATTTGTAAGTATTACGCTTGGAGGCAGTGATACAAGTTGAAAGTATTTTATGAAGAATATAGGTTAGTTACATAAATATAAATAAATTATGTTACATTACCAAGGAAGCTTTGACAGGCTACAAAGTTCGAATATTTCTATTTAGTTCCAAACTTAATTAAACGGATGCCCTGTTATCAAAGTATCAATTGATAGGATATATATATTTAATAGAGCGATAGTGATAAAGCTACTGTTTTTTCCATAATACAATACATACATAAAACTCCGCCTCTTTCCCACATGTTTCATCAATCTTTTCATGCATAATCATAATCATACGATTACACATTATTATATTATACGATTTATTGAATGCATGTAACTCCAAATTCGTCCCGTATTCAAGATTGCAAAAGTTGATACGTTCTCACTTTAGGTCGTTGCTTTTTCATGTTAACAAAACGCTGTTTTGTTTTAAAATATAGTAAAAAAAAAAACAAGAAAAGCTGCGGGAAATGTCAAAGAGTTTGTTCGGGTCTATAATATTTCATTATTAGCTCACCAAAGCTAATATTCCCGAGATGGTTTAATTTTATCCTTCACGGTTTTACGAACATTGATCGTAAAGATTTTATAGTAGGTTATACGCTATGTGAATGTGATAGTAAATAAACAGTAAGCTTCTGCACCAATGAACAAGCCACGGAGTGTGAAATGGTCGAAATTTAATTTAACGCTATGTCAACCCATATATGTACAACTAGGTATTCACAATCCTTCGGATTTTAATAGGCTTTCGAAGAAGTGATGAGACTGTTTAGATTAGCTGTATGTACTTTGATCAAATTTAGGGTACCAAATACTTTGTGTCAATGGAAATTTAATCTCCATAATAAGTGACTGCCGTTGAAGATTAGCATTACTAGGGGGAATTCAACTGGCTACACCGATTAAAGTTGCGGGCTACTGACCTTCGTTTTCGATCCCCGCTTCAGTCCTGTTTCTAGTGATCAATTCCTACTCGAGCAGCCACTGTTAACACGGGTTTGGTACATTTCTGTCGAATTTGGTATTCAACTGGAGGCCCTGGTCGGTACTGAAGGGAGAATGGCGGAGTTGCGCGCGCACGCGATCGATGGCGCTGCGCGAAACGACGGCCAGAAGGCTACTACGAAATTCGAAAATCGAAGTTCGTTCGTATCGTACCATCCCTCTTGCTCTCGTATTAAATAATATAAGCGTCAGCGGAACGGTAAGATACGAAGTTCGAGTTTTGTACTTTGTAGTATAGGCCAGTGCGGCCGGAGCTCGCTCGCGACGTTTGCGTCATTCAATGCGTACATTGAAGAGTGTGTTAGCCGCTGAATGGTCCTCGCCGCTGACTCGACGCTGATCCAAGCCTTATTTTATAAACAACGCGCCAAATATCAACCTTCGGTACAGCCCTTGTAAATAAAAAGATGTAGGAACGGTGGGTGTATGCTCGGAAATTAGGACGGAACGAGATTCTGGACAGAAAAGGCCTTGATTTTGTACTAAGTCGTCGCCTTTTATGTTTTCATTATTAAGAAAGTTTTTTTAAGTTACTTACGCTCCCTCACTAGGTAGGTACTATAATCTTGTTACTCTTACATTACATCAGATTCCTTATAACGCTCAGAATTATTTGCCTTCTTTTTACAATAAATCTTCACTCAGAATTTACAAACAATAAAAAAACCAGCCAAGAGCGTGTCGGACACGCCCAAAATGGGTTCCGTAGCCATTACGAAAAAATCAAGTAGTATTTTTCTAAGAATTTCGTATTTTATACGGAATCTTCCAAGTTTAGGTATATTTTATACCTTAGGCTGCTATTTACTCATAAACTACTAATAATTCTCTAACAAACTTAGCCGTTATAGTTTTCCTTGAAAGTTTGATATACTTACTACCATCCTAATTTTTTCAAATTTTTCTACCCACCGGTTTAGATTTTAGAGGGGGGGGGATGCTCGATTTTAATGAAAATTTGCACTTTAAAGTTGAATATTTTCCTAATGGTTTTAAAAGACCTATCCAACAATATCCCACACTATAGGGTCGGATGAGAAAAAAAATTACCCCCACTTTACGTCTATTGGAGTTACCTTAATTTTTTTTTATTTGATTGTACCATATTGTCGGCATAGTTTACATATATATTTGTGCAAAATTACAGCTTTCTAGCATTGATAGTCCCTGAGTAAAGCCGCGGACGGACAGACAGACAGACAGACAGACATGGCGAAACTATAAGGGTTCCGTTTTTGCCATTTTGGCTACGGAACTCTAAAAACCTTCATATTCATATTCATTTATTCGCTTTAAGTGTGTGTGTGTGTGTGTGTGTGTGTGTGTGTGTGTGTGTGTGTGTGTGTGTGTGTGTGTGTGTGTGTGTGTGTGTGTGTGGTGTCGGTATTTTTTTCGCTAAACATTGTATATTTAAATTTTCTTATTCCCACTAATATTATAAATGCAAAAGTTTGCAAGCTTGTTTGTTACCTCTGCACGTCTTAACCACTGAACTGATTTAGATGAAATTCGGTACACAGATAGTTTGAGTTCCAGAAAGGACATAAAACAGTTTTTATCCTGGAAAATTACACAGTTCTCGCGGGATAGCGATGAACGAATTCTACGCGGACGGAGACGCGGGCAACAGCCAGTAATTTATAAGATATGGTGAATTCAGAAGTTGTCTAATACTGTATTTGAGGAAATTTCGGAATTTTAATTCAACTGCCATACCTAATGGTTCTTTACCTGCTTTTTTTTTCTTAAGTCGAGATAATCCCGTGAAGGTTGAAGGTAAGTCATAGCAACAGAGAAAATCCTTTCCGAGCTGCACGTAGGCGCTTAAGTGGGTGTTTAAGCTAAAGTTCTAACTCCCAAAAGGGCCGCGGTCATGTTACACGGGTTTTTATTAAATTTACGGTCTCTCAGGGCATTCCCGCTAACTCGTTATTTCAGACTTGCCCAATTTTCTACGCTTTGCGACAGTGCGACAAAATTATCGGCTATGTACAGTCACAACGCGGAACTCAGCCACTTGCGACTGTTCGTAACTTCGTAAATTGGTCGTGTAGGTACTAATCAGGTTTAGTGACAATATTTTTGACTCAGTTAAATCGTCACTTGTTATTAGTTATTGGTATGTATTTGCGTGTCATTAAAAGACGTTCGAATGCGGAACAGCCACACAATGATCTCCGTATGTTTAAATTTAGTTCTAAGTTTTTTTAGAATGTAGTTACAAAAAGGACAGATAAATTAGAGAAAGTTGCTGTCACCAATATCGGAATAAACCTTTACAATCGATTGATGTGAGAGTCTTAGTACTTGTTTCGTTTCGTACCTATTAACTTATACCTAATGTACGCAAAATAAGTTTGTGTTAAAAAAAACATCATTGGTACAAGCTTTTATGTTCCAAAAAAACAAACAAACAGGGCAATCAGTAGCTTTGGATTTTTATTTGGAATTGTTAATAGCTAACTAAACTAACATATATACTATCAAATTATGAAGAGGATCTCATCTACGCGGACGAAAATGCTAAGCATAATGACCTCCTGAAAAACATAGTTTGCTAAAATGAACAAAAGTAAGTAACAAAATAATACCAACATACCCCACACAAATAGAGACGGCGCAAAAGTTTCTACGTTTTCCTCAACGACGTAAAGTGTCGACAAACGTGAACAAATTACTCCACAGGAGAAATTAAATACTCGCCGCAGGACACCAATGTTCGCTTTATTCTCCAATCTAATAACTTTACGTCAATTTAGTCCCCAACAGACTCGAGAAACTCAACAAAAAGATTAATTATGATCAACTAGCTTTTATCCGCGGCTTTTCTTGCTTGATCCCTAACGTCTGGTAGTTGAATAAAAACTCCGGAACAGGGAGCGTAACTTTGGTGCCGATGGCCAGACGTATGACGTCAAGCTAAACACAGAGTGTTTTTATCCAGACCTCATAAGTTTACTGATATAATCAATGCTAGATAGGACGTCGTCAATTTTCATGGATGGTTTTGGGGTTTGGGATTGCCAGAAGTTTTAAGAATAAGAACTATTTTTAAAGTCATTGTCAACAAAAATGTATTTGTTGTACCTACACAACATGTATTTGATTTACATGAAGAAAGGTTTTGACCTTCAACAATATGTTTCTCCAGGTTCGGTTATGAGGATTATGGCCAGTATTGTAACTGGCGGGAGATTCGAGAGTTATATTGCCCTGAGTGTACATGTGAAATTTATTTATGTAAATAAAAACGATAATGCGATATTATGTTGCAACCTTAAGCGTTCTGCATACTTTGTCATCTAACGAAACATTGGTTGTGTTGTTTCATTTACTCTAGCAATAATATTTTTTTTACAATTAAATTACCCAGTAATATTTTATTCACATCGTATTTTAAATTTACACCAACACTAAATTATTAAGAATCATTGCACTGTTGTCATTTTGTGCAACATCCTTTAAGACATATTGTGACTTCACGTCATAATGACGTCACCTTGCTCCGGAATTTAACTCAATCCCTTAGGATGTCCCAAAAATACATTTACAATGCACGTGCTCGGAAAGTGCCTCTTGACGTGGGTCAACATATCCATAGAAAATTAGTGATTCCTGCACGCATCCACAAGTGTGCTGTAAAGTTGTATGGATTTAACTTACCGCACTTGTGCGGTAAAGTAACTTTTTAAATTGCCAATTATGTCCAAACTATTGTTAAAAAAATAAGTCTAAATAGTCGTTATAGTTAGCTTTGAACAAATAATAAAACGTTTGATGCAACCAACTGAATATTTACTGATAAGATAATACAGATTAAAAGGGACAGAAAATAGAACATTAATAATTTTTTTTTCACGTAAACTCGTATTATAATTCCGTCTAAAGTTATGAAAAAAAAGGAAATAAATTCTTGAGTCCAATTCGGACCGTGCGACGTCAAGCGCGCGCACTCGAAAGTTAACCAATGAGCTTCCAGTGCGCGCGCACGACGTCGCACGAACCAATCATGGTTACCCGTTCGCGCCTGTCATGAAACCCCGCCAAAGTTATGTTCATCAGTTCAGTCCGGTGAATTAATTTTTGATAATTGATAAGTAAATTGAAATGAAAAGTTCAAATGATGAATTTATATCTGACTTTACACCGCCTTACGTCCTCCACGAAGCACATATTGCCAGTGACAAACTCAATGCTGAAATACGTGAACTATAATACATATACATACCTAAGTTAATAAACATCGTAAATTGATAGAATAATTTACTTCTACACACATGGATATTATAACATCTACCGGTACGTCTTATTCTTATTTATTTGCTTTTATCTATTAGAATTAGTGAACCAATTTTGAGTTATTTACAGTTCCAAAGCTAAACAATCTCAGATTTACGGTAACTTTTTGTTAAGGTAGATTAGATACATAATATAAAAAATATACTTGATGATAGTTAACTATTACTCGGATTTATTCACGGGTTGCACTGATATTTAGCGTTATAGGAGCGTGCAGGAGATAAGGACTAGCCAATATAAGTGTGGAAAATGTCAAGCAACAAGGGAAAATAATTAATCATAAAAAATCACGATACTAAAACAAAGTCTCCTTTACCTATCATTAGTAGCTAGCTGTAGCTGTTCTAATCTTCTGAGTCAATGATTGTTATGAAAGTTGGTTTAATAAAGTGTATACGTTAACGAATTTGGTTTGGCGTGCATGTCGGTATGTATATATACTGCCTGCTACTGTAGTAAAACGAGTATGGCAAATAAATGATGTAGTCACTGCCTCGATTTTTTTCCTCGCTTAATGCATTGTAAAACGTTGTATGATATACGTGTCGAAAGTAGGAAATTCCCAACTCGTGCCGGCTCAAAACACTCGCTTCGCTCGTGTTTCAAGTTCTCCGCCACTCGTTGGGAATTGCCTACTTTCCGCACTTGTATCATAAATAACTATTACGTGTTCTGAACGACACTCGTGCAAAATTTCGCGATTCTAGTCTAAGCGGTTAAATTGTTGCAATTTGGCATGTTCCCGTGGGAATATTTTAACAAAAAAATAGTAATTGTAATTGCAAAGGTACAGCTGAGTATATTTACAACCTTCGTTCAAATTTGTTCAGCTCTTGTAGTCTGAAAAAGTACCAAAAACATACAAACACATACAAACTTTCATATTCATAATATTAGTAGGATCCAATAACATTATAGCAATTCGATACCTACCTAAAAGTCTGAAACTCAACAAAAAGACTAATTATGATTAATATTGGAAAACAACTTTGTTACAGTATAATTACGGTAAATTGGCTTCATTGGTAGAAAAACAAGTAACTAGGAGCTTGTGAGCGGATTTTGTTATTGAAGATAACAAGATACGAGTAAATCCGATAGATCGGATATCATTAAAACGAAGACTCACGGCAAAAAGAGAAATAATATTGGGCCGGCTTAATATTATCAAATCCGATAGTTTCGTCTCTACAACTTTATCCGTGGAGCAGACGAATTCCTCTAATGGAGACGACGGACAGGAAAACGTAGTGTAGGGCGTCCTTAGGCACGGTGGACGGATGACCTTAAGAGAGTCGCTGGCAGCGGATGGATGCGAGGGGCTGAAGACAGAGTGCTGTGGCGCGCCATGGAAGAGGCCTATGTCCAGCTGTGGACTGCTGTAAGCTGATGATGATGAACTTTATTGAGGGTTCCATGAAAAGTAGTTGGCCAAAGATTAGTTGGTACTAGAATCGTGAGGTCTGTTTATCAACTTTGACATGCGACATGTTGGTTAAATAGCCAAGTGAGCCAATCGCAAGCAAGCACTATCTAGTGATATTTCGCCTGTCAAGAAATCATCATTGCTCGACATGTACGTTTAGTACCTGAGCGACCGAGCTTTGCTCGGGCTAAAACTCGATAATAAGCGTTTTCCCAGAGATAAGACCAAGCTAGATCGATTTGTCATCCCCGAAAACGTTGGAGCCGTTGAAGCCGTTTCCGAATGGGAACTCTGCCACAGGCAGATCTTTTGGACGGGGTTTTCTTTTTATAATTTTTATTTTTATAGTAACATCTTAGATATATTTAGTTAAGGTTTCTTAGGTAAGTTTTCTTTGTCTTCTTCTTATTAGCATTATTTTATTTTATTCAATCTGTACTTCTTTTGTTTTTTTATTTGAGTTATATTTATTAGAATTTTCACTTAAAAAGAAGAAAATATACCATATATATATACTTAGTACTTAGTTTTTATTAGCGGTTCGCGTGGGCACAAAGTAGGCGTAGGGAAATGCTTTGGCAGCTGAACAGTTCTAATTTAATTGAAAATTGTCCACCCGTTTTGACGTGAAAGAGTGAGGAAGACAGATACATAGCGCTCCCGCACGTTTCGGTTAATTACGGGTAAAAGTAAATTATAACGCTGTTGAGTTAATTATAAAAACAATTATTATTACGAGTACAGGTAGCACGTGTTTTTAAGAACAAACAAAAAATACGATTACAAGTGCTTAAGAGCACTTCGACTGTTATCAACGTTTGTGTGTTTATTATGTAAGTTCTCGCTGCAGATTCTGCAGTGTGTGAATAAAGCATACTTAGCTAGATAAAAACGTTATTTAATGCAAAGGTAACGTAAACAGAGCTGCAAAATTAAACATTTAGTGTCACGTTGAAGAGAAGTTCATAAAGCGTCAACACTTCTGTAACTATTATGTGCTTGTATTTCAAAACCAAGCTAATCTTTGGATTTAGCAAGCAACATTTTGCATGGAGATTCCATTTATGATGTACTCATAGGGATAGAGCCGAAACAAAAAGACAAATCGTAAGTTGCTTTAAGCTATGTCAGTAAATAGATCGTAATTCGTACAAACACATTCAAGTCCCTCAAAGATCAAATAAGGTTTTAATAAGGCACAGAATGCGTTACATGTTGCCAAGGGTTCGTTTCCGTTCTTCGTAAAGACAACATAAAATAATATCTTATTGTTTTACATTGGAACGGTCGCGAAAGGAAACAAGTACACCACGATGTTTAAGACAATGCTTGTGAAATTATCTTCAGAATGTCTTCGAGAAATGTTCGACAATCTGCAATAGAATTGAGGGCAGGTTGACGAGAAAATATAAAATACGCTACACTGGGACAGTCCGCCTTTATTTGTAAGTTGATTGTCGTACATAATACCGAAAACTCATAATATATTTTGAACTATAAACAATTACTTTGCTCACACGCGACCTTACGATCTATAACTTATTTACCTAGGTATATGCAACAAATGGGAGTTCATGCAGCTCCTCCGACTCCACAATGTTAGAACACACATAAATCACACAAACCCAACTATTCCCACCACCACAATACACTGACGCGTTTCGAAATCAACCAGAGTTCATCATCCGAGCAATACAACCGTTCGCTATGCTAGACTAGACTATGCTAGACTTGCATCTGTATATTTAAGTACCTACTTAATTACACATTTCTTAACTAATATAAGCTTATTTCTGACTGTACTGTCATTGAAGCTATAATTAGCACCAAATTTCATGTGGATCCGATTATTAGTTCTTCTTCTTCTGTCAGGGCCTCTTCATTCCTGAAGGTTAGCCGTTAGCTTTATGTACTCGTCTCTATCAGGTGCCAGCCGGAACAGCTGTTCGACGGAAGCGATGCCGGTCCACTTTCGGATATTATTAGTGGATTAAGTAACTAAATATAATTTTCAAGTTTCAAAGACAGCTTACATTGGGACGTAGTTTAGCAAAAAGGATTCAAGGCACTGTCATGTTATTGTTAAAATTTTATTGCTACTGAAAGTAGATCCAAAATTAAAAAAAAAACACTTCTCATGCTCGTAAAGTTCGTGTTTATGCTGGATCTAGGTGACATAAAATGACTTTTTATGCACTAGTGCATAAAATAAAATCTTCGTCTAAGACCAAGGTTATCAGGTGTCAACAGCCACAAACAAAGAAGTTTACATATATTTTTTTTCGTAGTTTTTAATTTATATAAAATTAAAAATCAATCAAAGCAATAAAAAAGAACCAATAAAACTAAAAAAATATAATTAAATAGTAATTCATGAAAAATAAAATGTACATAGTAAGTGAACAATTGTTTCCACTGTTGCTATTTCGTTTCCTCGCCATCGAAGTGAAAAGCAGAGTGTAAAACTCGAGCATTAAACCCATTTTCCCCTCGACGTGTCTATCCACCCTCTCCATACCGGCTCGGGTGGCTATATGAACGTCATGGGTAAAATGGATCGTTTTATGCTCTTGTTGTACAATCTACTATTTGAGGGTTGGATCATTTTTGCTAAACTACGTCCTGGTAAGTACATTGCGAACATTGTAAATTCCATAAAGCGTCATTTTTGAGATATTGAGTTATACATTATACCTACATGTTTGGAATCAGTGAATTTTTCTCTATCTTTTAAGCTCCAACATTGCCTGATTCGATTTAGAGTCGATAACTTAGCACTCTTATAGGTTTTAAACTTTTATCTACACGGGAATTATTATTACGGGGGGGTCAAAGTTTAAAAACCTAGAAGGGTGCTAGTCATCGACTCTAAATCGAATCAGGCAATGTTGGGGCCAGAGGGCAAAGTTGAAGCAGTTTACGGTATGTTTCAAAAACGACGGTTACAAAAATGAAGCTTCGATCAAATTAGCCTTTCAACCGGCGATATGAAAGAATATCTCTGAGGAGATCCATCCTACCAACCTATATATAATTTACTATGAATATGGAAACCCCATAGTTATAGCGATGTTCAGTTGTTAGATTTTCCAGCGGCGGTCTTTCGAGCCTGCTTATTCGAGTTGCATTAACTAAATTCTATAAATAGAAGGTTCCAGAAAGCGTGTCCGTGTCTCGGGAGGTTTCGCCACGACGTCGCCGCCGCCCACGCATCGCAGACGCCTCCGACCATACCTATCGAGTGACCTTAACAACACGACTATAGCCATATGCGACCGACCCGCAGTTTCCTGATACATTGTATTTTTACCAACATACCGTTGTATGGTAAGTTTCTCGACGACGCAATGAACGAAGAATTGGTTTTTGTGTCGCTGGCCATGCGTAGTTGTGACTAGGTCGTAATAATTGAGGGTATTGTCATAAAACAACACTTAAAAACTACAATATGATCTGAACGATTTTAGAAACGCTTGAAACTTTTTATATCAATAGGAATAACCTTTGTAATTAACAGAAAAAAATATCAGATTATTAAGTAGCGTCAATTAATTAAAAAAATTGAAAGTTTTCTTTACCGCCAAATTACGATAGTCCAGTCGGTTACGGGTTGTTCCATAGTCCAGAATAAAAAACATTAAAAAAGAATTTAAAAATGTGTCTTTGACTCGATCGTTTTGACAGGTGACACTCTTTACCGGGCCGAATAATACTGACATGGAAATACCGACCCTGTTTTTCATGTAGACGCCCATAGAAACTGGCTATGAGCTTTGGAACATGAGCGGGAACTTCACATACACCATTGATTTTTTTCGCAAGTTGCAGGTTTCCTTACAACGTTTTCCTTCACTATAAAGCTCGTGGTAAATTTGTAATATACCTTCGCCCTCCTTCGCCAGATAAATTTTGAGCGCATTCGCAATTTTTTTTTTATTTCCGGGCTGAGTGGAGAGTTTTGGGGGAGGCATGTCCAGCAGTGGACGTCTTTCGGCTGACATGATGATGATGACATTAATTTTGAAAAATTCGGAAATGTAAGCCCGGGTTTGAGCCCACGATCCTCTGCTTGAAAGGCTATAAGTCAAAAGTAGGCCACCACGGCTCTTTTTAATAAAATGCATGTTACAAAGCGTTGAAAAAAAAAACAGTGCCTTTGAACCTAAAGCCTTTTAGACGGATTGGAAACATACTGGACATGCGCTATCGGGGCGCCATTTTCTACGATTACAATATTCGTGCCACCTTGGATAGTTTAAGGTCGTTTGTCACGGTCAGCTAGGCACTACAGCGCCAGTAGATGACGTTAGTGTGCAAATTCCACGTATTTTATTTTTTTTAGCAATGAAAATATGGATATTTTTAAAAAATAATGTACATGCCGCCAATAGCGTGAAATTTGTAATGTATCCTACTAAATTTCAGATATATTTTAATTTAAAAATAGTTTCACTTTTACTTATAACAACGCGGCAGCGGTGACTGAAATATTTACGCACACATGCTTATAACTTGTCGTCAACAAAAGTGATTGCTAATTTCGACGTCTCGTTCAAACTGCAGATTGGACTAGTTGCATTGGCGTCTATTCATGCTAGGTACGGGTTAGAATCTTCGGGATCAAACCTGGTGTGTGGTTTATATCTTTTTGTTTTTTTTTTGGGATCTCAATTAATGATGTGAATGTATGAGGTAACTACTACCTAATTATTTTTTAAACATGTAGCTAAAAATGTCTGACCTAATTTGTAAACAAATTTTTTTTTCAGCTAATTTTATCCCTGTCATAATATCAAAAACTACTATGTGTATGGAAAATTTAGCTGGTGCCTAAAATACCACGTTACCAGAATAACACTTTTCAAAATACTAATAATTACAAAATCGAAGATTACTCGAGGAAGTAATTTTTGTGGAATTTCTTATTTTGGACATCAGGTAAAATGGGAATGTAATAAAAATCTAATGAAGTATTTTGAAAAAATAGGCGTTTCGGGAAAGTGATATTTTCAGCACGAGCGGAAAATTTTGTCATTATCATCTTCCAGATCCGCACACGTCTCACTGCTGGACACACACAGGTTTCCTCGCACAATGAGGACTTGAGTATTATTTTCCACACTGACCTAGTGCGGATTAGGAAACTTCGCAGCAGGCGTATGAACATTTCCTCACGATGTTTTTAATTGAAGGTTTTATTGAACTACAAATTAAAAACAGTTTATTATTACGTCAGGTTTTTATTTATTTATTTACATCTATAAGTATATGAATAAAATCAGCCTACTCCCACCCACTGCAGGCCCTTGCAATTTCACGCCAGCCTCATACCTCTACACAGCTTACCAGCCGACTGCCAAATAACAATACCTATGTCATACAACTAACGGTCCGAAGGTTTATCCATGGTACCTTGACCCAATTTTGGCCATCATTCCACTGTTTATTTACATAATATGTAGTTTGACAAAATGTACTTATGTGTCATTGCTGTTATAAATAAATTATTTTCTTTCTTCTTTCTTTCTTTACTTCGCAAGTGTCATACTTCCTGGCGGTGACATGGTGTCGCATGGTGTTGTTGTGAGTCTAACAACTGGTAGCATGGTGTACGGTTGTGTCACTCTGAAGATGAGTTCTGGTTGAGTTCGAAACGCGTCAGTGTAGTGTGGTGGTGGTGATAGATGGGTTTCTGTGATTTGTGTGTGTTCTTACAGTGTGGAGGTGGAGGAACTGCATGAACACGCATATTTTCATAAGCTTAGCTATCGTAAGGTCGCGGGTGAGCAAGGAAATTATTTTAGTTCATTCATAAATTTAAGTCCTTGACCGTACGTGCAACGCAATTTTTTCTTTTCGAAAGAAATAATTCTTACGGAAATTAAAAAAATTGGCAACGCATTTGTTCTTTTCGCTTCAGTCTTTTGATCGAAGGGATTTGTACCGATGGCCAGCAAAAATATTTAAAAAAGGGCACGTGCTTCAAAATGGTTATTAATTATTATTTGATTTTGATCAGACAAATCAAACGAAAACTGACAGTGGCGCCTAGCTTCGAATTGACGGCGACTTGGCGAATTAGCCGCAACGCACACTACTACCGAGCCTTTGGCGTACGATACTGTCGCCGTCCACTCACATATTGACAAATATGAACTAAAATTATCATCTAGATTAAGCTATTAATCAAAAGCTTTCTTTACATAATTAAAGAATGCCGCAATTAAAGAACGAAATAAACGTTAAGAGATGTGATTTTAGTTTCAAATAATCTTTCAAGTGCACATGGTTGGAAAAATAAATTAGTATGGAAATCGTTCCACCTTAACCTTCTAATTCCTAACAATACATTCATGACGTTGATTGCCGTTAAAATATTAGGTCAACCCGTGTTGCGTTGGTAGCCCTGATGAAGAGTTGAATAAAGAATAAAATAATAAAGAATAAGAATCATTTATTCGCCATTTGTAAAAACAAATCTCCCACTCACCGTACGAAACACAGTAGGTAATACTACCATTTCACGCCGGTATTCTTTGGGATTGTGGTAAGGCAGCCAGCAAGCGGTGACAGTACCTACGCTACGGCTACCACACCAAAAACTTACCTATGCTATTACTAACAAATGTATTTCGTACCTAAGGTTTAAATCAATATTAACTAATAATATTTAAGAGTGGCAAACGTCATTATTCAAAGTAAAAAACACGCCACCACACGTTTATTACGTTTTTATCTACGCTTCTATTGATTCGTGTATTAGGTAACTACGTAAATTCGAGATGTCTGGAATCATTCCAAATGCCTCATATCGATACCTGTGGGCTCAAAGGGCGTATAGACCATTTTGACGAAAATGAGATTTTAATGCAGTCTTACTCAGTTTTTTCCCCTCTATCTTTCTGTATATTTAAAATACTGAAAATCACACAAAAAATAGATATACGACCTCTATTTTCTGGTGGTTTAGACAAGAATTACAAAAAAAAACAGGCGTAAACGCAAGCTATTCAGAATGTGAAAATTGCAAAGGTGCTATAGACGTTATTTCAAAATCCAGCATGGTCATATAAGACTACGTTTATCAGATTTGGCGTATACCACCTTGACAATTTCTGAAAATTAAATTAAGTTTGCTATATGACCTGCAACGACGTTTCGTTTTAAGGCTGTATATGCCACCGCAAATAAAATAAAAAGGATACGACCATAACTACTTGCGAAAACAAAATAAAGTTTGTTGTGTGACCTGCAGTAGCATTTCATATGAAGGCAACATAGGTTGACATAGATAAAATTTGGTGTGTACCACCTTTACTTTTTAAGAAAATAGAATATTTTTTGCTTTATCACCGACTGTCTTTGTTAATTTTAAGCAAAACTGTACTTTAAATCCCTTTCAATTTGAACGAATAGGCATCAACAGTTTGCATAATACGATTTACTTTGGTGCGAGTCATACACACAAAATTATTATTGGTATGTCTTTGCTTGTTCTCTTTCTAAGGCGAGCAGCGTTATTAAGCTAGAAAAAGAAAACAACGTCGTTGAAGAAACCTGAAGTGGGGGCGCATCGAGACGCGCCCGCTTACTGATAAATGTTTGTTATTGTTGCCAGCCGGCTTCGACCAAAACAAACATGTTCTGAGAGCCCAATTTTCGGCTGTGCTGTGCTTTAGTATTTCTAATTGTGAAGTGAACATTAGTGGTATTGCCATGAAAGGTGATTTGTCCTTAAAATGGATCAAAAAAACTTAAATGCCTTATTAAAACGACGTGAGGTGCTGTGTAAATTACGTGAGCGTCAAAACCGAAGTTTGAGGTAAGTACAGTATTTTTTACATAAATTAAGCACATTGTCAGGTAGGTTATTATAAGTCAAAAATAACATTGCGACCTAGAATTACAGATTAATAAGCTAACTTATTTGATAATTACAGTTAAGTGGTGCAATTTTCGTCAGTGATCCAAGGAAAATAATATGAGTTTATCGGTTTACATGTCAGTGAATACCTACGATACCGATACTTACTACTTTTTTATTTTTGATCTAGCTCGTACATTGACGTTTACGCCCAATTTTTTTGGATAAAAGTGAATCGGATGACTTGTACTCCTTGAAAATCTAGGAGTATTTTTGTTTAATTACTATTATTAATGCATGAAACAAAAATGGAACACAATGTATTTTAAGGTTTTGAAAGTATTTTTAAGGTATTTGTGGTGTTCAATAAAGCTCTTGTATTGAATAGAAGCTCATCATTAGTTCAATAAATTAAAAATATTGTAATGCATTCAAAAAATACTGATATAAATTTCAACTAACACTATCAACTACTTAACGTTCATTAATCGATTTTTGTGTACAATTGTAATGACATGATTCATCATCAGCCTATTTACGTCCCACTGCTGGGCACAGGCCTCCTCTCACAAGGAGAGGGTTTTTGGGCTTTAAGTTCCCACGCGGGCCCAGTGCGGATTGGGAACTTCACACACGCCATTAAATTGCTTCGCAGGAGTGTGTAGGTTTCCTCACAATGTTTTCCTTTACCGATAAGCTCATGATAAATAATTGTACTATAATAGTCTTCATTATTTTTCAGACCACCCCCGAAAAACGTGGAGATTTCAAAATGGAAAGATACGAGTACATCAGAATCTGAAAATTTAGGAGACACAAAGAGTGGCAATGAAAGTGATTATTTCTTGAACAGTAAAGACTTTATTGATAACAGCGACACAGAGTCAAATCTACAAGTTAAGCCACAAAATTTAGTTATTTACTCAAGTAGCGACACCATTGATGATTTAAATACTTCATCTACTTCGCTGTCACAATATCAATATGATTGTCTTCGAACTCCTCCAAAACCAATTGAAAACAAGCCATCAGAAAAACCGTTGATTATTGCTAATGAAATAATAAGACTGGTTACAAATTCTCAGCTTCACACGAATTTACATAAACACAAATTCAACCAGCCAGCAAGCTATACTGGGTATGAAAGCCGTCAATAAAGAGGATAAACTTACTATTTTACGACATCCTGCCTTGGAATGTAACGTCTCTTCAGAGATTTCAAATACCACACTCGCCGAACCTGCGTCGACGTTCGCAGTTTTTGATCTTGATACAAATGCCTTGTTTATTGCGAAAAATAATATACCAGGCTGCTCAGATGCTCCGAACGAACTAACACACACTGATATCGAACGGCACACTTCTCTTAAAGCAGATGGACGAAGTAGCTGTAACCCATCTAATTCATCATTTACGCCACTGTCAGCCTCCGCCAATGTAATACTAAACCACCCACAGTACTTAGTCACGGACACCACTTCCCAACCTTCGCTTGCGCCAACATCTTACGATGATGTCAATATGCAGTCCCCTTCTAAAATAATTGAAATCACTACGAGCTTACCTGCTGCGACATACATACCTACTAACACCGATGATCACCTGGACATCTGCGTCTCTTCTGAGTCAAACAATAATGCCACCTTCTTTCCTGTTTTAATGTCCGAACCCGATAACGCCGATGTGCAACAAGTTGCCTCAGATGCTGTCGCCTTTCCAGAACGTCCTTTGACTGCCATAAGTGTTATCACAAATGTTGAACTGCATGATCCTCCTGAAACATTTGAAAAAAACGCCTGCGCGCCATTTAATTCCATCAATACCGAGATATACACGGAAAATAAAACACCGAGACGCGCTTGTAATGACATTAGTTATCTGCCGTCTACGTCATCTTCAACCGCTTTGAATATACCAGAAATTACTGCACATGACGAACACTGTAGCCGACACGACCAATGAAATTACTCCAAGCCGAAAAAGACGAATTAACAAAGTGATGAAGAATATATTGATTTTTTATCGGATGAAGAGCAAGACTTCCAGTGGGAAGTTCAGATTTATGGTCTTCTAATGAAACAGATAGTTTGAGCGAAGAATATATATCATTAAAACAAAAGAAAAAAGTGAAGAGTCACAAAATGTGACGACAAAGAAGCCCAAAACATGATAAAGAAAAAAGAACAACGTGAAAATAAGCGAAAACAACGTAAGAAACTAAAGGATGCCGGAAAGTCTTTTGAAACCAAAAAAAGGTATACAAACTGACGATAAAACACTGAAAGAAAATCCGTGTATGGAAGGCAAATGCTTAAAAAAATGTTATGCAATCACAGAAGAAAGAAGAACCTCCCTTTTCAATCACTTTTGGGGCTTGGATTCTCAGCGCAGACGTGACTGGATACTAGTGTTTGCGTTGCGTGCCTTGTAAAAGGAAACGAACAGATTCTCCAGTAAGTCGACGAAACGTTACCTATGAATATTTCATCAATGAGGGAGAAAGCCACAGGCCAGTCTGTCGAAAGTTCTTGTTAAACACATTAGACATTACTCAAAAGTATTTAATCTACACAATACAAAATGCAAGAGAAGACATGGTCAAGAAAGACTCGCGAAAACCAAATGTTACGCCAATACATTAGATGCAGCAAAGCAGTATGTCAAATCATTTATAGAGCAACTGCCTGTTATGCCCTCCCTCTACAGCCGGAAGAAAAGTACTAAATTGTACTTACCAGAAAACTACAAAAATATCCCAAATCTTATTAACATTATAGATTCTATAATAATACAATACACTTTTAAAGTTTAATACGACCCATAAAGTGAAACAATTTGGTTTATACCTACCTTTACTTCATTATCATTGTAAAGTAGGTTTAGGGCGTTATTACGAGATTTATTTTCTTACGGTGAAATACCTAACGAAAAACCGAATCAGCATTAGATAAAACCTTTTTTTTTGTAAAATAAAAAAAAACTAACTTTAACGCCCTAAGTTCTATGTAAAATAACAATTTTTTTGGGCGTACACGACATGCTGTTTTTGTTTTCCATGGCGTATAAGGCACCTATTTCTTTTGTTACAGGGTTATTCATAAATATTATTAATCCACATTAAGTAATCAATAATTCTAAGAACTTTTGCCTAAGTAAGTTTTTTTATAACAGTTAAAACAAAAAAGTTAAAAAAAAATTTTAGTTTTCTTTTTAGTTTTTCACCTCTCCTGAAAAGTTGACTTTTGGTCTATACGCCCTTTGAGCCCACAGGTATCGATATATTAGACGGCGGCTGGCCTTCAGATGACGGCCTCGGGCCTAGATCCCCTAGTTTTTTCAATAAACATCTCCTGAAGTATGTTTCTATAATAAATAAGCGCAACAAAATCTTACTCGAACAAGTCATGAAACCTACTTTTAAAAACTGCAAAAAAGGAGCAGGTTGTCAATTCGTTTTTTTTTAAATGTTACGTCAAAACTTCTTCATTTATATTCTCGATTTGATATATTTTTTATTGGTAAGAGAATTATCCCAATTAGGTTCCATTGTTACTTAGGCAGGATCTATGAGTGGATCCTATAGAAATCGAGGGAACTCTTCAAATATTGTAATGTAGGGATACCATACCTACTTACTACCTACTACCAGATGTTAGACACCACCACCTGAATGAACTAGAACGGTGTACGGGTGTATTGCTTGAGTTCTGGTTGAGTTCGATTGGCGTTAGTGTAGTTGGTGGTGGCATCAACATCTATGTACATACAGACTGCATATTTCTCACATCAAAACGGCGCACGAAATTTGTTCACAGCGCCGATTTGTGAACCTTTCACTATAGTTTGTTGACGTTCGTGACAGTGGTTGTGTCCTTGTTGTGTCAAAGTAATATTAATGATTGATGCGCCGCGCTTTTTGTTCTAAATAGCCAGTCTAGTGCCGTAAGGTACATATACGTATACAGCATGTATTTGTGATACTACCTAAAACTTTAAGGGTATTTAGTGAAGACCCTAATTATCATTTTTTATTATGTTTTAGTAAAAAAATTAGACTTATTATTTTCCTTATAATTAGCACGCAATATAAGTGATAATACTTTGTTTTTGTTCAAAACGTCGCACTTGTTGACTTGACAGCTGTCACGGAACGCTTCTCTCTCGTATCAAATTATTGTACGCATTACATTGCTGCTCGAAAATATTTCAAAAATTAATTACGCTCTGGTAGTTAATTCTAAATTAAAAATTTGTTTTGATATCGGTTCACAGCACTTAAATCTTCGTCTAGTTACAGTTTGAGGTAGTCTCAAAAAACAGGCTGTGTGGATGTCAATGGGTGGTGGTGATAGTTGGGTTTGTGTGATTTGTGTGTGGTTTTACTATGTGGACGTGGAGGAGCTGCATGAACACATATTAGTCGCGTAGTTTTGGTAATAGTTCATTAATGTGGATCTCCGCAAATTACCTAACGCCTGATACGATAAATTGAATAAACAACGATTGCTGGTTAAATAAAAATTTGAAAAATACAATATTCTACAGCCATATCCAGAATAAAATGCAAACATACATACATACAAACTTACATTATTTACTTATTTAAAGCATTGTGTTCCAGCTTCCACTGTTTTAGACTTTTAAACTTGTCGTTTCCTAACTGAATGCTTCACTCATTCACTCAAAGGTTGACCGGTAGAGATCCCTATAGGGATATGTCCGCTTTTGTACATGTATCTCAACGTTTATTTGTCGACTGTTTTTGTTTATTTTTTCTGGACAGTAAAGAGTTTACATACTTATATACGTTTACCACATAATGCTAAATGTTTATTCATTATAATTACGTAGATTCGTCTCTCAGGTAAATACAAAGCAGTGAGACAAATGAGCCCTGTACAGTTCCACACCAAAGCGTTTAATCTTCAACAGGGAATACATAAGGGAATAAGCCTGAATGTTTTACGTAAAATGTACCTACTTCCCTCGCAAACAGGTAGATGTTCTGAGTATTACGTAGTTTATTTCAGTTAGTTTTATTCGTTTCGCATTCATTTTGAAAGCTTCCTTTTATTTGTTTACGAATTTGTTTATGAGTTTTTTTTTTCTATTTACTTGCTCTCTCATTCATAAAAACGTTTGATAATTAAGCTTATGTTAACTTATCAGTAGTTTGTCTTTATCTATCGCTTTGACATTAGCCTTTGCAAGTAACAGACAAAGCATACATTCTACTATGAAGTTTAGAACATAACATTACACTTACTCCTAAAATGATGGTATGAAGTAGGTACTAGGACCGCATCATTGCGTAGGAGTAACCTGTTTATAAGATATGAGCATTTATCCCTACGCGCTTAACCCAACATTGAATTATAAATGCCAAAGGGACAAAATTAACCCCTATTGAGACCGCATTCATATTAAAACTTTAAATAAATAAGCTACATACTTTTATTTTTAGGCTGTCGCATGGACTGACAATGATGAATGAAAAAGGGTTCCAATTTAGCTGTTTGAGTCGGGTTACCCAATAAGTTATAAAATTCGATGTATCTACCTTATTTTATTACGAGATGTTATGCTACTAATAAAAACATACTTATCAGCCTTAGAACGCCATCTATTGAAATATTTGGTGAACCAATATCACATTTTCTTATTTTGTGAGTAATACTTAGGTACACCTAGTTTCGAGCATGGCAATTTGTTATGAGCAGAGCCCATACTTTTGATGCCGATGACATGAATTTGATGTCACGCTGCATATAGTGATTGATTGATTGAATCCAATTAGTGTTTCGTCATAATTAAAACTTTATCGACCTGTCCCATAAGTGATTTTCGGAAATTCCCACGCGAATTTTACAAAATCCCGGGATTTTAATTGCGAATAAAGTGCGAAGCCGCGGGTAAACACTTGTATTTAAATAATACTTCACTAAGTGTAGATACATGTCAATATACGAGTACATCATCATCATGAAAAGTACGGGCTCTGATTATGAGATAGATTACTGAACTTTATCTGTATAACCATAACAACTTAAGTACGTGATTTTTATTTTAATCACACACACATTATGTTTGTTCATAAATCCTAACAAATAAACAAGCACATTCACATTTAAGTATAATTTATTATTATACTTAAATAGCAATTATTATTACAGTTAAATGTGAATAATAATAATTGTTTGTGTGTTGGTTAAAATTTTACGTTTAAATGCTCAACCGATCGTATGGAATGAATAGTGTGGAATGGGTCTCAAACTATCTACACTCGAGAGCAAAAGTTTCGTGTCACTAACATTTACTTCAATATCTTGAAAACGAATAAAGCTATTGTATTGAAATAAATTGAACCTTATAGACAATTTAATGTTATTAAAATAAAATGCATAACATTTATTACTGATCATTTGTTTTATTTTGTTTAAAACGACAAACTAAAAATGTCGTCAATTTGCTTGCAAAACCAAAACTGAAAACATTTAAGATTTTATATTTACAAGTAGTTTTAACGCAGTTTAGTACTTGGTGTTACCCCCACGTGCTGTCTGCACTGCTGCAATGCGATTCGGCATGCTGTACACCAAGTTTCTGAAACACTGTTGGGGAATGTTCTCCCATTCCTCTACCAAAGCATGTTTCAAGTCACGAAGCGTAATTGAAGGAGGATCTCGCTGTCTCACACGTCGTCCGAGCTCGTCCCAGGCGTGCTCGATCGGGTTAAGGTCGGGGCTACGTGCTGGCCACTCCATGGGACGAATATTCACCTCATCGAGGTAGGTTTGCACTACACGAGCAGTTTGGGGATGGGCGTTACCGTGCATAAAGATAGCATTTTCACCGAGTCTTGCCATAAATGGACCGACGTGCTCGGTAAGGATTTCATCCACGTATCTTACGCCATTAAGAGTACCGTTTTCGATCAGTACTAGCTTTGTTCGGCTTTCTGCAGAAATTCCAGCCCAGACGAGTACCGAACCACCACCTTATGCCACCTTTTCTTCAATACAGGCTTGCATTAATCTTTTTCCTGTTCTTCTGTATACCTTTGCCCTTCCGTCGTTTTTATACAGCATAAATTTTGATTCGTCCGAGAACATGACATTTGACCAATTTTCAATCGCCCAATCTGAATGTTCGCGTGCATAAATTTGTCTTGCTATACGATACCATAGTTACGATACGATACGATAGTTTCGGACCATTCGCGGGTCTAAATCGTTTCAAATTACCTTCAGCAAGTCGCCGTCTTACAGTCCAAGTACTAGGGTTGCTTCCACCAAGCCCTAAAAAATGTTGAGTCAGTGCTGTTCCCGTAAGAAATCGATTTCGCAGCATAGTGTTAACTGTATATCGATCTTCCCGTTCCGTTGTACACCTGGGTCTGCCTGGTATTGGTCTACGTAGGTTCAAACCAGTTTCTAGAAACCGCTGGCGATCACGCTGGACTGTAGACAACGATACACCGACTATTCTTGCAGTTTTTCGCTGACTTGTCCCAATTTCCAGCAGCGTGAGGATTCTCGTACATTCCTCGGGTGTGAGTGACATAATTACTTCTTTGATAATGACTATTGGATACTTGGGGCACTTCTTATAAACACATTTTATGACAGAACAAAAACAAAAGCAAAGACAGTTGCGAAAATTAGAAGTTCTAATTTGAGAAAAAAGCGATCATTTTGTTTATAACTTCTTTAATGGCATTACTTCACGTCAACCAATAAGTTTTTATACGTGTAATGAAGGATTATTAAATTGTCTATAAGGTTCAATTTATTTCAATACGATAGCTTTATTCGTTTTCAAGATATTGAAGTAAATGTTAGTGACCCGAAACTTTTGCTCTCGAGTGTAGTTTGAGACCTTTAGAAAGGCATAGGATATATAGTTTTATCAGACAACGTCGGGGGCAAAAGCTACTTATTGTAGTTATACTATAACTTTGAACAAGTTTTTTCTCATAAAAATTATGGCTAAATACGTTGATTTTCGGCTTAAAATTATGTGTGCGATACGGAGTTCTTTTTGGTTTCAATGTTTTCATCTCCTATGCAAACTATACACTATAAAGCCATAAAGATTTATTTGCTGGATGATAACACTATTTGCTAACGTAGATAAGCACAATGTCATGGCGAATAATAGTAACTGCGCGACAGATGCTATTGTATCATAAAGTCACGGAAAATTAATGTTTAGGCTGTTCAAAGCCTTAACAAACAGGGCGGTCTGCAGTTCCGAGTTAAGAATAGATTATTTGACACTACCCTTTTCAATCGACATACTTTTTGTGTCAACTTTGCCTATCATTTTTTTTTTTTTTTTTTTTATGTAGCCTGTATTATGTCCCACTGCTGGGCAAAGGCCTCCCCTTTTTCTCCGCCACTCTTCCCTGTCCTGGGCATGCACCCGCCAATCGAGCTGAAAAGCGCTCAGGTCGTCCGCCATCTCCTCTTGGGTCTGCCTCTGCTCCTATGCCCATCCCTCGGATCCCATCATTATCATTTATACTTTGAAAAAAAAAAATCGTTAAATTGTCCCTTGAAATAATTGTCATAAAGATTATCCGGAAAATTTGAGGTACGAGCTTTAGGCAATGAAAGGGAGAAAGAAAGAAAAGAAGGAAAGAAAACATTTATTCCTGACATTTTACAAAACCAAGAAAAAGAAAACGGAAATCCAGACAAATATTGTCACGAAACGACGCTATTCCTCGTTTGCAAAAGGACGAGAAGTAGGGATTGCGATTATGATTATTGTCAAATCTTTTCAGTGTCACAAAAATTTGTTCAAAAAGCGATTATACTGTTGCGAGCTCCTTAAGTTATGTACAACTTTGCCCAGCAACTTTCAGGTTCTGACGTAGGCACGTTGACGTCATATTTGCCAATACACTTGCTAAGGAACATGAGAGCTAAACGTAGGACGGAAATAAACGGTAGATTGGCATTGTCGTGTATGGTTGAACAGATACCGAGGGTGGGACGTCCATTAGAGGACTTCGCCCATTCATAATTAATGCAGTACGGTTCAAGCTTTGCGGTATTGCCGTTATCTTGCGATATTTAATATTTATGACGAACGGATAGTCCAGTGGGTAGTGACTGTGACTACGAATGTATAAGTTGTGAGCCCAAAGTGGTTAACGTTGTGTCTAGGCAATTTTCGTCTTAATCATCATCATCATCATCCCAGCCTATATACGTCCCACTGCTGGGCACAGGCCTCCTCTCAGAACAAGAGGGCTTTTCGTCTTAATAAAGTGGAAATATTATAAAATCGGTAGGAACAAACGAAAGAAAACATCAAAGCGGATCAACAAATGAATGTTTGAATGGTAAAACAATAAAACCTTTTGTAGAAATTACTTTCGATTTTAATTTTATTTCTATTGGCCTATCTTAAAATTGTATGAATGAAAAAAAAACAATAATTCCAAATGCGACTGTTAAAAAATATAATGCAATATAGTTTGCAAAAAGTTTTTTTTAATTTCTAATTTATCCCCAAAAATGCCCCCCATATTTTACAAACTACCTCTTACAAAAAATATAATGTTGAATGCCAGCATCAAATGTTACAAATACAGTAACAAAAGTTAAGCAAAAGTACAATCAAATAATTTATTAAATCAGGCGTTACCTTGCGGAGGACCAATATCAATGAAATAAAAACAATTACGCAGCCTTGCCATGGACGTAGCTATCATAAGATCGCAGGTGACCAATTTACTAGTTTTTAGTTCGAAGTACGATCAGTAAAAAACACTAGTATTAAATAAAAAAAAATCCTAAACTGTATACAACTACTGCGTGTATTTTTGATACAACCTCCTATTTTAAGGGTAGTTAGCGAAGGCCCTAATAATCACATTTTATTATATTTTTGTAAAAAAATACTTATTATTTTCTTTATAAAATAAATTAGCACGCACTGTATCACTACGTGATACTATTTTGTTTTATTCAAAACGTCGTACTAATGACGTGACAGCTGTCACAGAAAGCTTCTTTCTCGTATCAAATTACTGTACGCATTACATTGCTGCTCGAATAAAAAATCAAAAATTAATTAGTTACGCTCTGGTAGGTAATTCTAAATTAACAATTTCTCCGGCACTTAATCTACGTCTGGTTACAGTATGAGGCTATATCACCAATACACGCTGTATATATTGCAGCATTACTTAAACGTCCACGAGCTCATAAGGTGCTCGTGAACCCTAAGCAAGCTGACATAAATCAAAACACGTAGAATTTTGCAGAAAACACTTTTTATTTAAAAATTAAACAGCCGCACTTTAAAAGAAAAACACACAAATAACTATAAAAAACACAAAAAATAAACAAATTGTTATAAAAAATTAACCAAAAAATATATATAAAAAATAAACACAAAAAAGGAACAGATTTTGGTATCACATGTTGTTAGACAGAGCTGTTAGTGAATTAGGTACGTAAGAACATTATAATTGGTACGGTTATGGAAAAAAGTTAATCAGCCGCAAGCCAAATAAATCCAACATCAAAACAGAAATGCGCCTTTGTAAAGACCTTTTTTGAATTTGAAAAGGAAATCATCCCCTAAAAACCTATACAAAAGACAATATTAAAAACTTAGGTAATCCCTGAAATGATGTAAGCTAGTACTAATGACTACATGCATGTATTCACCGGGTGACCAACCTAAAATCTATGAGAGCGAAAAAAACTATTATACGTTTGTCTTTCATATATGATATTAGCAAAACATTATTAGCATTATTTAATAGGGGTGATTAGGTTATTTAAACTCTTTTTAAACAGTTCACCACGAAACGGTACGCTCTTCTGAACCTCCACGCTAACGGATCCCACGGAGCAGTAGACGTCACACGCTCCAGTCTCCCGAGATTAAACGTGCGGATAATAACCACATGGCGACACCCATCACGAGTAGGTGGTAGATCAGGATGTTAGTAGGGGTATAGGTAGGACTGAAAAGAGAATTTTAATTAGCCCACAACAAGGAAAAGACCCAAACTAACACGTCCCTAGACAACCACGGAATCAAAACTTACCCGATGAAAATCGGCAGTATCGGAGAAATCGTTAAAACGCCCAGTCACATGGGCGTGCAGCAGAAAAGCAGCGGTCAACCGTTTAACATCTTGCGGCACAAGCCGGCCACACACAATTGGTAAAATCACTTGTACTGACTTTTATCAATCACTACACCAAAGGAAAAACTGGTTGCAGAATATTTTTTAAATCAAAATTCCAACTCAGGCGAGAGCTCTGCGCTATCCAACATGTGATCAAAGAATAGAGGCCAAAAACAAAAACATCAGTCGAACCAACGAAACAAAGAATTCAAATTTCAAATTTCAAATCAGAAACCAAATGTGTAATATAAAAGAGTTAACTGCCAGCACACAACCGGCCAGTAAAAATGCTTGGAAAATGAACAAAAAGTATGCAACAAGCAACTCGCATGCAGCGTTGTAATGCTGCAATATATACTAGAAAAGCTAGCGGCGTATATACTGGGGACATCAGGGCTACTACGAAACTCCAAGTTCGTGTCGTGCGATCCCTCTGACACTTATACTATTTAAGACGAGAGTGAGAGTGACGGTACGATACGAACTTCGAGTTTCGAGTTTCTTAGTAGCCCTGTACCCTTAGTGTAAGTTTTCGGTTACAAAATACGTCTCGATCGCGTTCGCGTTAAAATCTCAATTTGTATGGAAACACGAACATCGCAAACTTTCCGCTAGAGGCGCTGTTCGTGTTTGCATACAAATTGAGGTTTTAACGCGAACGCGATCGAGACGTATTTTGCAACCGAAAATTTACACTAAGGGCACTGCAGAGGCGAGCTCTTCGTTAGTGAGGATACGGCTTATGACGTCACCGGCGGTTTCAAGTTTACGTCGTATATCCGCTGTCATATGATATCCAATGGTAATAAATTGAGAAGCACCATTATCTGCCTACACTATAAATAAAGTGAACTTGAATTAAAAGTAAGTAAACAAAAGGAGATAGCGGCTTTGGACGTGTATCCAAGGGATTGACCTATCATTGCATGCAGTGCACGATGTGTCTGCTGTTTTACGGTATACAACTTTAAATGAAGGGTCCACGGAGAAAACATGTCTAGTCATCTGTCATTTGATTGCGATTGCGAGCGTCAGAAACGTAAGACAATACGGCCTCGGGTGTCCATGGGCCTGTAATCGGAAATCTGTATCAATAATAATTTATTGAATCAGGCGTTACTTTGCGGAGGTCCATATCAATGAACTAAAAGAATTTCCTATCGTAAGGTCGCGGGTGAGCAAGGAAATTCTTTTAGTTCATTGTATCAATAATAATAATTATATATTTTATTTATACTATTGTTTAATTTGCAAATAATTAAATTACATGTCAACCAAAATAAACAAAATAAAATCAACCTAAACCTATAATATAACCTACAATCTAAGACCTAAACTACAACTTGCTTGTTTGCTTTTATTTATTATATTTATTATCTATAAATAATAAGTACATTTTTCGTGTTTGTTTCAATTATAGAATAGCTAAATAAAGTTATCATATCGCTGTTGCATCCGGATTACGGTACTAGTTGGTACTTGATAAAGTATTTGATTGCTCGTATAATTTGTTAATACGACGCTTTTATTGAGAGTTGACCGACTAATTAATATATATTTTAAGCTTGTAGCATGCTTAGTTTATCCTCCACCCCAGCCTATATACTTCCCACTGCTGGGCACAGGCCTTCTCTCGGGATCACGCGGACCTACTGCGAATTGGGAACATCACACACCCCATTGACGACCAGATGGCCTAGTGGTTAGAGAACCTGACTACGAAGCTTGAGGTCCCGGGTTCGATTCCCGTGTCGGGGCAGATATTTGTATGAAAAATACGAATGTTTGTTCTCGGGTCTTGGGTGTTTAATGTGTATTTAATTATGTATCTATATCTATATAATTATATTTATCCGTTGCTAAGTACCCATAACACAAGCTTTGCTAAGCTTACTTTGGGACTAGGTCAATTGGTGTGAATTGTCCCGTGATATTTATTTATTTATTGAATTGCTTCGCAGTTATATTTTCCTTCGACGTAGAGCTCATGTTAAACAAATATAAATTAGGAAACGAATTTTGAAATAATCAGAGGTACGATCCTGGATTTGAACCCGCGATCCTGTGCTTGAGAGACAGTAGGTCAAACCACTCGGCTACCACGGTTGTCATACATAGATATACATATTGTAACTTATAATAGAAGTACTGTATTTTTTCGTAATTACTTGTAAATAAAGGAAAGCCGTGGTGGCCTAGTGGTTTGACCTATTGCCTCTCAAGCAGAGGGTCGTGGGTTCAAACCCCGGCTCGCACCTCTGAGTTTTTCGAAATTCATGTGCGGAATTACATTTGAAATTTACCACGAGCTTTGCGGTGAAGGAAAACATCGTGAGAAAACCTGCACAAACCTGCGAAGCAATTTAATGGTGCGTGTGAAGATCCCAATCCGCACTGGGCCCGCGTGGGAACTACGGCCCAAGCCCTCTTGTTCTGAGAGGAGGCCTGTGCCCAACAGTGGGACGTATATAGGCTGGGATGATGAAAGGAAAGCAGAAAAAGGAATAAATCCAAAGGGATAATTCGCCTATTTTTTTTTAAGAAAGCGTATCCGCGAGCTTAAGCTAGTACGAAAGGGTTAATTAAAAGTTTAGTCGGGAACGTGGTAGGTAAACTGTCAACATGTTTACCCGCCAAATTACTCTGCGTGTGGCAACACTGTAGGTTTGAGTATGTCACGAACTTTAATCTGGGAATAAGATACACCTACCTAATGTTTAACCTCTTAACCGCCACAGCCATCCAGTCGTGACAGCCAATGGAATGCTTTGGTCATCTAGACATGACTAACATTCAACTCGAAATGAATCCTTCTGGTTTTTCTGTGGCGTACAAAGCACGTCACTTCGTTTGTTTTGTGGCGGTGAAGAGGTTAATGGTCTGGCAACCATTTAAAGTACACATGTTTTTACCAAAATGGGTCACAAATTGACAATATAACCGACCTGACTATGAAGCTTGCCCGGGTTCGATCCAAGGTCAGGGCAGATATTTGTATGAAATATGCGGATGTTTGTTCTTGAGTGTTCTCGGTGTTTAATATGTATTTAGGTATCTATTTAAAAATATTTATCTGTTGCCTAGGGTACCCATAAACCTATAACACAAGCTTTGCTGACTTTGGGACTTTTGGTAGTTAGGTATTCACTTGTTTACCTGAGAAAAAGACCAACACCTATTATCCTATTAGGATCCTATTAGGGTTCTTTTTTTCCCTTTTGAGGTACGGAACCCTAACAAACTTTTGTACTTTTTCTTGACTCAAAGTAAAAGTCAAAATATCTTTATTCAATTGAGGCTATAACAAGCACTTATGAATGTCAAAAAAATCTTCCACCGGTTCGGAAAAACCTCTGTTGAGAAGAATCCGGCAAGAAACTCAACGATTTTTTTTAAATAGATTTACAATATTATTAAATGATATCTATACATTACAATTATATTGTCATCCAAACTAATTTCAAGTCAATACTATTATACTGGTAGGGGATAAAATTAAATTTGCAAGGTTTAACCTTAACAAACATTACATATTCAATAAAACTAGTCAAAATAAGTATTATATTATTCTACTGCATACTATGTTAATAAAGCCATTTTTCACTTCCGTAACCCATTTTACTTGTAAAACGGAATCGTTTCACCCCAATCAGCTCGATATCACCAAAGGTCACATTACAAACCAGGCTTATTAACAAGGTTAACATTCTTACCGTTTGTTTCGCGCACTAAATACAGCCAAATTCACTTTTCACATCCCATCACGTTGTGTGTTTGTTTTGTTTTCAGTGTGCACGGTGGGCACAGTGTGTTGTCGCGAGAGTTGGAGTCGAACTGGCGGCGGAGCGCTGCAGTCGCGGTATTACGCCCTCCGTGCAAGGCCGCGCGGCGGAAGGCCACAACTCATTTTAATCCCGTTTCAGCGCGTAGACATTCCTGAAGGATACATGTTTGAGGACAGGTTATCTGAAATAAAGGGATCAACTTTGTATTTTCAAATCTTCGTTTAGTTCGAGGGAAAAGTGCACTACTAGATCGAATGCGTATCAACTCAATGTGGTCTTGGAATTCATACACATAAATGATCATTTGCCATAACTCGTTTTACCTTGAAAACTGTAAATAATTCCTGATTGTTATAAAATAAACCTAACCTAACCTGTAAAGTTCTACAGTTATACTTTTAAATTTCCTAAAAATTTTATGGATTAAGAGAAAAAAGAGTTATGGAAATGATCATTTTGAGAAACATTACATTATGGCTTACACTAATATGGATTGCGAACGTGTCTACACAAAGTAAATTACAATATTTAAACTCGTTTAGAATTAAATGCTCTAGGAAAGCAATGATCAAAACATCGCAGAAATATTAACAATAGATAGGTGCAATATCGTCGTTCATCATCATCATCATCGTTGTCCCAAGTATAGTATAAATTATGAGGTAAAATCGCAAAAAGCTGAAAACCTTATGATGTCGATTTTTTTATATTAGGTATACTTACCTACAGTTTAAACTTAAACTTAGCACTAAAAGTGATTAAAAAACTTATTCATACTAGAAATAAAACAATTATATATAAACGTTAATCACTCCTAAAACTCGTATCTCGATACCTCCTACGTATACTGGTACAAGTGACAAATTTCTGATTTTTAGTTTTTTGCATTTTTGTGATTAATATTTCCTTATTTACCTACCACAAAAAATTTGGACGGATATTCCTATTAGTTTTGGAAATAAAGTGACGTATATGAATGCATCTAACACCGTTTTGCTAATCGGTACAACGTATACTGAGGCAACCGACATGCACCACTATACGCGGCACCGATATTGTCGCGGGGCCGGGGAAGTCGAGTGTAACTGGCAGTTGCCTCAGTGTACGCGCTAGCCGTCGCTGCGTGCGGACCGCTTAAACTGTTCTACGAGCACATAATTTGATAGTATATATAAAAAAAAACATGTTTTGGTTTGGCAAGACCACAATAGCCGTATTTCTCATAGACAGCCATGGAAACTAAATCCAATGTGAAACCTTTTCGTGATCTATTTCGCTATGATTTCTTTGGCAAATGTATGGGATGTCAACATAACATTGGTAGTACAACGGTTCCACCCCAGTACCAGTACGTGATTCAGTTTCCTCGGCTATACCTACATGTACTCGTGCTAGAAATATAACATTGCAGTATTACATTGCATTTTGGTAGTTGAGCATCCCCAAAAAGAAGGCGAAGGCATGCATGCTTTAATTAAAATGAGAACAGTAAATTTCAATATACCTACAGGTTGATAAAAAAAATCCTGTACTATACTGTAACCCATATTAGGGCTACTGATTACTAATACGATATAAGTGGGAAAACATCGAAATTAGAAAGTCTTCTTGCGACTCCACTTCCATACAAAACTCTTTTTTTTTCGAATCACAGTATTTTTCTACTTGGATCATATTAGTAATTAGTAGCCCTAATGTGGTTTAAAGTATAGTACAGGTTTTTAATAACACCCTATACACATTTTTTATACACACCTAAGAAATGGTACCTGGCTATGTATATGGCGAAAACGGGTAAACCGTATGAAGTTATAGAAGTTTCCCAAGACTCAGAAACAGACACAAAATTTAAATCTATTGTCAAGAAGACATTAATATATAAGGCGTATTATTAAAATTAATGATTATATCATGGATAGGGAAATTTGGAAATAATTCCGATCCGCATTGGCGAGTGCTTACTCCAAATAGCGAATTGAGAACTGTTTTAAATATGTAGTTGTGTTAAATACTTGTGATGTATAGATATCACTAAAATATGATTGTAAATCTGTTTACAAAATATACCTAGGTTTATTGCCAGACTCTTCTCAACAGAGGTTTTTACGAACCGGTGGTAAATTTTTTGACATTCATAAGTGCTTGTTACAATCTAAATTGAATAAAGATATTTTGACTTTGACTCAATATTCCATGTCAAAGCTTGTCTTAAGCAAAGTGCCAATCAGACTCGCGCACGAAGGGTTCCGTACCATCTATACTACTTCATTAGGATTAGCAAAAAAATTGCAAAAAAAAAAATACATTTGTTGTATGGGGCCCCTTAAATATTTATTCTGATCTATTTTTTGTTGTATATATATTATATCGACTACAGTTATACATAATCTGTGAAAATTTCAACTGTCTAACTATCATGGTTCATGAGATACAGCCTGGTGACAGACGGATGGACAGCGAAGTAGTATAAAGTAGTAGGGTTTCCGTTTATACCCTTTGGATACGGAACCCTGAAGAGGCACAAAAAGCTAAACCGTTATGTGGATACAAATGGGTGCGATGCGATATATGTATCACATGAGAACCTTTCACAATAAAATACGAGTACACATTTGAACAGGAATACGAATCCATTGAATGTGCTTCCATTAATTTAAAGCACTTAATACAATTACTTTTCTTAATAAAACCATTTATATTTCAAGTGAGGTTTTTATAAAGGTATATTTCTGTATTTTGTATAGCACGTTTAAAACATTACTAGCGGTATATTGTACAAGTGGCATGCTAATGTTAGCGTATATTGATGCAAGTGATTAAAACGTTTATAAATCAATAGATGAAGGTAAAAGAGCATCTGTTTTATTGTTCATTGCAAGCCATATAAGTATTTCATCTAAAAATTCATATACAATATAAAAATATCGTTAGATCAGTAATCTACGCATTACGCCGTATACTGGAGCAAGTGGTAGTTAGCTCAGTATACCGCACAACTACAAGATGTAAAATACGCGTATAGTAGTGTATCTGCAATTTTCTCAAAAACTATAAAAAAATTCAAAATTCCATGAATACAGGTAGAAAGCAAATATTTTCTTTGGAACCAATGCAAAATTTTGAAAAAATTATATCATCAAATGAGAAAGTTACAGGTTTTGGAACCTTTGAACAGCTCTCCTGTAAATTTATGATTATGCACTTGTACCAGTATACTTAGGAGGTGTCGATCTATTGTTGCTAAAGATAATTCTAACTTTAAAATTATCTCTTAAAATAACATATTACCTAAAGGAACTTAATACGCTTTATCACACGTCCGCTAGAAAGCTTCAAGTGCTTCTTCTTAACCTCGTTTTAAAAAGCTGCCTTTTTCTAGTTACGTAGAAATTATCATAGGCACACTTAATTTAATATCTACATTGTATACCTGTTTTTGTACTGCTTACTGTGTTGGTGTTCAATAAAGATTTATCGTAGGTATTGTATTGTATTCTGTATGCTCCTTATTTTTAAACGCCAGTTGCTGAGATCAGCCGCCGTATTGTCTAACTGGCTGACGTTCGCGATCGCATTTCCGTCTCTTTCTATCATCATCCTATACCGTGTGACAGAAAGGAGTAGTGTAAACGATTGCGATTCCAAGTGTTTTCGATAATAAGCAGTGTGTTAAAGCAACGGATCACGGTGGATGCATGCCGTATTCAACCGAAGCAACTGAAGCTCTATAGGTATAGGGAAGGTTTTTGTTTAACAGTGGATGTCCTATGGATGAAGAATTTGAAGAAGACGAAGTATTTTCTCGTTTCTATATTATTATTCTTATCCATGTCACGTCACGTCATGTCATGTCACGAATAAATGTTTTCTATTTTTCTTTATTTCTTTCTTTCTTTTAAAGTGAAGCAAGCAAGTTCGATTAAAATTCGTTTGATAGTGCGGTAGCTTTTGATTTATTTGTGACGCCTGGATACACTAAACAAAATGTAATCTCGGGATTTTGCAAGACGAGTGAAGGTTTTACTCAAACAATATTTTAGCAATTTTTAAGGATTTACTAGCAACAAAATTTACAAGTTATATTTCTCAATTATTATCTTGCTTTTTGCATCACTCGCTTAGGTGCTTGCAAAACTTTCTGCCTCTCAAAAAAAAAATTACTCTAGGTCAGGCCTTTTGCTTGCGCTTCTAGACTATGGTGATATTGGTTATCTGGATCTGAGTGAGGGGTTGCTTGACAAGCTTGACCGTCAACAGAATGTGTGTATCCGTTACATTTTTGGCTTCCGTAATTATGACCACGTGTCTGACTTCCGCGCACAGTTGAACTAGTTGCCTATCAGGGATCGTAGGAATATTCATGTACTGTCATTACTTTTCAACACTCTTTTCAATCCTTCTGCTCCCATATACCTCTCTCCGAGCTTTCAGTTACCTGGCTGCTGGTAGTCAGCATCGTTTAAGGTCGACCGCCAACCTCCTCTTAGCCTGTCCTTCTACCTCTAACAAAAACCTACTCTAAATCATTCACGGTGCAATCTACAATGCTGTGGAATCGGTTACCGACCTCCATCAGGCAATCTCGCACCGTAGGATCGTTCAGGGAGGGTTTGATTAAAATGTGGCTCACACCTTCTTAAATTTTGAAAACATTTTTTTTTTGTTTATTGTATTGTTATGTATTATTTATATTATGTTTGTAAAAAGTGTATGAGGCGAGTGTGAGTGAAAGTGTTGGAAGGGGTAGACCTAGGCGGACGTTTCGAGACCAAATCAGGGACGTGACAAGAGTACCTACCCTAAACCGAAGAGCATGTATGAAGGGGATAATGAAATTGGACGAAGCGAAACAAGTATGTAAGGATCGTAGCAAGTGGAAAGAAGTGGTCTCTGCCTACCCCTACGGGAAAGAGGCGTGATTATATATTATTGAAGTGGTCAATCGAGCGCCGCAATGTAATGCAACTTGCACGATTTTTCTTGCAGGTCTAAACTGGGCTTATGTAGAACTCACTCTGAAGCGCTTCAGCCGCTGTGCGATCGCGTTCACCACCGTGCAGCCAAATATCATCGATTTCCTTCGCCTACCGCTTGTCTCGAACTGCTACTGAAACCTGATTACGTTATTCAGAGGTTTACCCAAAAGTTGTGTAACCGCGATCGGGAAATAATGTTCGGGCTTTGAGCGTTTTGAATTTCCATGACTTTTAAATTTTTGCCGATAGATCAATAGGAGATTAAGAGAAAAGGAAATACACAAATCGAACTTAAAAAATAATAATCACCACGGTAAATCACCACAAAACATTCTCAAACAACTTTACTTTTCCTTAGTAGACTCAATATTGAGCTATGCTCTCGATTCCTATGGCCTAACATTTAAATCCTACATCGATAAACTAGAGGCATTGCAATTACGATTTTTAAAATTACTTGTAAACAATAAAACTAAGCAGAGCTGTAATGGCGATTATTACAAATTATTTAAAATCCTTAAAATACTTCCTGTTCGACTAAAACATAAATACCTAGTAGCCATAAATAATCATAGCAATCTGGAGCGTAGTTTAGTATTGATCAACCATAGTCATAGTACTAGGTCGGTGTCCTCAGGTAAATATGAAGTGCCCCGAGTGACCAACTACTTCGGTGATAGAACATTAAACAAAAGTCTACCGTATTAACCTAGCCTAGAAACTGATAAAAATAAATTTAAAAAGATCCTTAAAAAGTATTTAGTAGAAACTCTTCCATAAGACATAGTTGTAACAATAATTATAATAGTTTATGTAAGAATAAATTATACATTACATTATTTTATATTTTATAGAGACTGTATCCTGCAGACAAACTGTGTAAACAGTTTTGCAGGGCTATATGCAAAAAACCTATGTAAAAAATAATGACAAATAAATACTTTTTCATTCATTCATTCAAAGATTCAATAGTGGCATTCTGGATTAAAAACACGCACAGGCACATTCGTACTAAAATACCTATTATAAATGCGAAAGTTTGTGAGTGAGTGTGTGTGTATGTTTGATACTCCATCACGTTAAAACGGCTGGATGGATTTAGATGAAATTTAGTATGTAGAACATCTGGGATAACATACTTACTATTTTTTACTTCTTTTCAAATCTCACCCGCTGGGTGCAGTCGTGGTTTATAATTCAACGTCAACGATGTCGTTTTTGGGAATTGCTACAAGAATTTAATGAAATCCCGGAATTTCTATTAAATTGCTGGATCTTAAATTATGAGTGCGAAGTCGCGAGAAACATAAGTTACAAATAATATTAGAAATATAGAAGTGGTGCATCATTTAATTTTCTCACGCCTTTCCAACTAATTTGGAACGAAGGAGTATTTAGTTCGAAACGTAGTAAATGAGGTTGCACGGTGAATATCAAATCAACTCGTATTAGCACCGAATAGGGATGGCCCAGTGAACTTGACTCAGTTTTAACTGTTTCACGACCGCTGGCAAACAACAAACCTTCACCCACATGAAATACGTGAGGGCGATTCTAATCAAACTGCTAAATACCTATTCTAGATAATTGGAAGCTTTGTCAAGTAAATTCATACATAATAACACAAATTACACCAATTGAGCTAGCCCCAAATGAAGCGAAGCTTGTACTACGGGTGCTAAACAACGGATAGACATACTTATATATAGATAAATATATACTTAAATGCATACAAACAGCCAACTCTCTAGTACAAACATACGTATTCATCATACAAATATTTCCCCGCTACGGGATCGAACGCGCAACCGCTAGCTTCGTTGTCATGGTCACTAACAACTTAGATATCCGGTCGTCATTATGTTGATACTACTCTTCCCCGCGGATTCGTACGCGTAAACCTAGTCTAGGAATTGAATTGTAATTCTGGCATTTCCTGAAAAGTCCCGTGGAAATTATTAAAAGTAACAGCGTGAACTTTGTTAAGATTGCATAAAAAGCCCGCGCTGAATTTCGGGATGTTGAAACTTTGGGATTTTATCCCAATCCGGTGGTAATTTTGGGATTAGGAAAAACTATGATTATTTCAGAATTCTTGCTCTTTTTTTTATTCTACTGGATGGCAAAGGAGCAAGTGGGTCTCCCGATGGTAAGAGATCACCATCGCCCATAGACACCTGCAACACCAGGGGATTGCAGATGCGTTGTCAACCTAGAGGCCTAAGATGGGATACCTCAAGTGCCAGTAATTTCACCGGCTGTCTTACTCTCCACGCCGAAACACAACAGTACAAGCACTGCTGCTTCACGGCAGGATTAGCGAGCTAGATGGTGGTAGCAATCCGGGCGGACCTTGCACAAGGTCCTACCACCTGCAAAATGTCCATCTACATAATGTACACCTTTTGTCCCAAATTCGGATGTGCCAAAAATTACCAACACTGGGAATTCTCGAAAATTACATCGTGAACTTCAATAGCGTGGCATAAAAAATCGTGGCAAATTTCATGTCTCCAATCCTAGCTGTTATAATTTAAACGACCTAAGGTAGCATAAGAAAATTTTTATGGACTATATTTCGTTAAGTTTCCTTACATTTTCTAATTTTCAACGCAATTTTCTTATTTATTTCTGAAAAAACATTCTACAAAGTATTAGAAAACTTTAAAAAAATAATGAAATCCGTAACATCTTCTCAAGTTACGGCGTGACTAAAGAAAACTTCTGTTAAAATTAAAACTTCTCCAAAATGACAAGCACTTGCAACAACGTTGGAACGATCGCGAAAATGTTAGTTTTTTGTATTTACAGTCAACGTCATAAATAAGTGATCATTTCTGTACCTTGTCACTTTCAGTCGTTGCACAATTTCGTATGGCTTTTCAAACACGACGTTAAAATGACAAGGTACAAAAGTTATCACTTATTTATGACGTTGGCTGTACCAACGATACGTTGTCCAGGGGAGCGATTTTTTACATCGCATCTGTGAAAATACATTCATACGAAATTTTAAATACCAGTAGGTACTTAGGTTAAACAGCAAATAACAGCTGATTTGGCGCTAATTTTGACAAATGGTCCAAAATGTTATTAGAGCGATATTTTTGTACACATTTACCACTGATGTATTAAACAGTTTAATACATCAGTGACATTCACAGATTTCTCCTACTCTTGAGTGGTATTTCTACACACGTGATTTATAAAATTGGACCTAAGTTCGGGAGTTCCACGAATGATTGATGTTCTGCTACATATAATATGTATATGAAGGGTCCACGGAAAGAACGTGTCTAGTCACCTAAGCAACTTTTTGAGTTATAGCGGGTTGAAAGTTAGTCATCACGAACAATTACCTACCTAATATGGTTACCATTTATTTAAAAGATCAAAAAATAGATTTTTTTGTTTTCAGATTATTTAATTCAATGGTAAGTCATAGTACTTTGTGAGCTCTACATTTTGAGATTAAAATCTCAATTTCAAAAAAAGGTGACTAGGCATGTTCTTTCCGTGGACCCTTCATATGCTCTAGTATACGTATTACCTTAGCCTGGACAACGTACGTACACAGCTCCCTCTAACGCAAGTGTGCAATAACACTAAGCTTTACGTAGAGCATATTTGCCACCTAAAATTCACGGAGGACTCGACGTCGCGTCGCATCCAGAACCCGTTAGATGTCGCAATCGTAGCGTTTGATATGGTACGACAAAGTGCCGCGTTGCGTCAAGTTACAGAAAATGTTGGCTTTTCCGCCAGATGGCGTTACACGACAAGTGGATCATTTTCCGAAATATCAAGTAAAATGTAAATCTAGGTTTTCACAAGTAAAGTAAAAAGTAAAGTTCGTATTTATGCTGGATCTAGACATAATGCCCGAGCCCAAGGCCCAAGGCAATCAGATGCAAACTGCCACACAGAGAAAAAGTTTATACTATTTTTTTTATAATACCTAATTTATATTAATAAATCAACAAAACTAAATAATAAATAAATAAAAGGTAGGTACTATCAGCCAAATATGTGATCTACCACCCTAAAGTTGATAATCGTTTGCATGTCATAAAATAATAATGCCAATAGACTCTGTCAACTTGAAAGTTCGACTTTAGCGACATATTCACTTGATAGGAACTTGTTTAAAAATTGATAGACCACTTATTTGGCTAATGGTATCTTAAAAGCCGTGGTGACCTAATACTTTGCCCTGTGACCTCTCAAGTAGAGGATCATCATTCAAATTACGGCTCGCACATCAGTTTTTAGAAATTCATGTGCGAATTTACATTTGAAATTTATCACGAGTTTTGCGGTGAAGGAAAACACCGTGAGGAAACCTGCACAAACCTGCGAAGTAATTCAATCAGAGTGTAACTCCAGCATTAAACACATTTTCCCCTCGACGTGAGTATACACCCTCGCCGTACTGACTCGGGTGGCTATATATGATCGTTTTATTTAGAAAAACCATGGTGGCCTAGTGGTTTGACCTATCGCCTCTCAAGCAGAGGTTCGTGGGTTCAAACCCCGGCCCGCACCTCTGAATTTTAAGAAATTTATATGCGAAATTACATTTGAAATTTGCCACGAGCTTTATGGTGAAGAAAAAAATCGTGAGCAAACCTTCACAAACCTGCGAAGTAATTCAAGGGTGTGCGTGAAGTTCTCAATCCGCACTGGGCCCGCGTGGGAACTACGGGCCAAGTCCTCTCATCTCTGCCCAGCAGTGGAACGTATATGTAGAGGCTGAGATGATGATGATTTTTTTTTAATCGACTGGATGGCAAACGATCAAATGGGTCTCCTGATGATGACGAAAAGGTATCTAACAAGTAAACAATTTGAAAAGCAGAGTGTAAAACTCAAGCATCAAGCTCATTTTCCCCTCGACGTGTCTATCCACTCTCGCCGTACCGGCACGGGCGGCTATATGAACGTCTCGGGTAAAATGGCTCGTTTTATGCTCTTGTTGTACAATCTACAATTTAGGCTTAGAACAAGTTAGTTTTAGTTTTATTTTTCTTTGCTTTTTTGAAGTAACGTATTTGTTATTTTTTGTACCTATAGTATGTTATATAGTACGTATTAATATGTTGAGTGTAAATAAATTTGAATGACGTTTAGTAAAATTTTGGTTGGTAGCGGCCTGCATTAACCAAGTCATCCGTCCATCTCGTTGTTGGACGTCCTACGTTGCGCTTGCCGATCCGCATATTTGTTTTCATCACACTTGCTCGTAAACAGTGTCGAAACATGCAGGCTAGCTTGGTTGCAACCCCCCAAATAAAACCCTCGACCTTAATGTGCTTGTCATGAAACCCGTGGTCGGTAAATGAGTCATTGCGCGTACTAATTTTCTTGTCATGAAGCCCAAGGTCGGTAAATGAGTCATTGCGCGTACTAATTTTCTTGTCATGAAGCCCAAGGTCGGTAAATGAGTCAGTGCCCGTACTGAAGCTGCTGCGCGCGCTCCTGCTGCAGGAGGAGGAGGGGGAGATTGGCGCTACCAAGAGCGCAGCCTAAGTTATCGCCAATATTTGGAACAATTATATTTTTTCTTTTAGAAATATAAAATTTTACTCGCAAATGTGATGAAAAACATTGTATGTCGCACGCGCGGTACTAGAATTACAAACATCGACTCATTAAAGCCCTCAGTCTTCGACTTCGGGCTTCTTATAGACTCTCGTTCGTAACTCCTTATTTACCGCCCTTAAGACACAATGTACTATTTTCTCTTATGTTTGATTATTGTATCAGTTTATTGTATAGCATCATATAGCATCGATGGAATTGAGTCAAGGAATCAAACGCAGAATTAGGACACTGATCTAATTTCACCTGAAGATATTTGCTCCGCGCGGACGATGTGATGCGATAAAATGGCAACAGCGGCTTATTTTATCTTGTTTATTTCCTCATGAATGTTAAAGGCAAGATACGAAAATATGCGATGATATGTAAATATGTCTTAGAACGGCCTAAACCGTATCTGTGATGGATGATAAAAAAGGCTGAATTAAAATTATAACTCTACTAGCTTTTGCTCGCGGCTTCGCCCACGTAGAATTCGGTTATCGCGCGCTGTTCCCTCGGGAACTGTGCTTTTTTTCGGGATAAAAAGTAGCCTTTGTCACTCTCTGGCCCATAAACTATCTCCATGCCAAAAATCACGTCGATCCGTCGCTCCGTTTTAACGTGAAAGACGGACAAACATACACACAAACACACACACTTTCGCATTGGATTAACTAGTCAAATATTTAGTTAATTGAAGTATAATATTTTCGAGTGCCGTGATTAAAAAATTATTACCTACCCTGAAATGACGAGGAGTTATACAATATCTTAAGACGTTGTATTCTTTATAAACTCTTGTATGTACATAAAACACATCAATGAACTCCATTTTTTAATGTACAGTAAAAGTACGATCAAGGAGTTTAATTCATTGGCCATCATGGGACCATTTCACAGAGTAAACGTCATAGTAACATCGCATTAATTAAGAAGGAAAGTCGTAATGACTTTTTCTTGGAGAAGGTTCTATGTTGGCCCGTGAATTAAATTCCTTGACTGTACATACAAGTTTATTCGCGTAAAAGCTATACATAATACTAATACATAAAAAAAAATCAGACATGAGGAATGTAGATTAACCACTCAGGTATGTTTTTTATGTTATGTTTTTTCTTTTTCAGCATTTTGTAACATAAAACCTCGGTCTTAATTAGTATCTACTTACGAGTAGGATTAGAATCCAAGGATGGCAAAGTAACAGGCTAGTGTTTTAAAAATCGGAAAAGTGGGTCATCATCTTCATCATCCCAGCTTATTTACGTCCCACTGCTGGAAACAGGCCTCCTCTCAGAATGAGAGGAATGAGAGGGCTTGTGCCGTAGTTCCCACGCGGGCCCGGTGCGGATTGGGAACTTCACACATACCATTGAATTTGTTCACAAGTGTGTGCAGGCTTCCTCACGATGTTTTCTTTCACCGTTTAGCTCGTGGTAAATTCCAAATGCCATATAAATTTCTAAAAATTCAAGGTGCGGGCCGGGGTTTGAACCCACGAACCTCTGCTTGAGAGGCGATAGGTCAAACCACAAGGCCACCACGGCTTTTCTAAATAAAACGATCATATAGCCACCCAAGTCAGTACGGCGAGGGTGGATACTCACGTCGAGGGGGAAATGTGTTTAATGCTGGAGTTAAACTCTGATTTTTACTTCGATTGCGAGGAACTTAAATAGCAACAGTGCAAACAATTGTTAACTTTCTAGGTAACTTTTATTTTTCATGAATTGCTTTATCATTATAAATTTTTAGTTTGTTTGATTTATTTTGATTGATTTGATTGATAATAGTTTTAAATAAAATAAAATTTATTAAAAAATATACATAAACTTTTTTATTTGTTGATACCTGATTACCTTGGTCTTCGACGAAGATTTTACTTTATGCACTAGAGCATAAAAAGTAATTTTATGTCGCCTCGATCCAGCATAAATACCGGAAATAATTCATACTAATATTATAAATGCGAAAGTGTGTGTGTATTTTTTGTAAGTATGTATGAAGCCGCAGGCAAAAGCTAGTAGAATTATATTTTTTTATCCAAGAGACTGCCTAATTTTAGGAGCGTTTTGCAGGTCTCAAGTTCGGTATATCACAGCTTATTTCCACTTTTAAATCACGTAAAATTCGCGTGTGAAAAATCTCGGACCCTAACTAGGTCAGGGGTTCGACGACAAAGAAACGGAGCCGCCGTCACAGCACTGACTTTATTGATAAATATTTTTAACCCTTTTCCTCATTTTGTCTGATTAATGGTTCGGAAGGATCATGCTCTAAATCAGGGGAGCTACCACGAAACTCAAAAATCGAAGTTCGTATCGTACCGTCCCACTCACTCTCGTATTAAATGAAATAAGCGTCAGCAGGACGGCAAGAGACGAAGTTCAAATTTTCCACTTCGTAATATAAGGCTCAGCGCTGGAAAGTTTCTTTGAGGGCTATTCATTAGGCAAGGACACTGCCCAAACTTTAGGGTAGATTACGCCGCGGGTTGGTCTGTGAAGGCGTGAATTGCCGCGGACATGGTTTTTGAGTGATTTCTTTGATACAGTTTCGACGAAGCAATTTTTGAGTTACAAGCGCCAGAAAATTACTTGAAATTGAGTGGTGATATTAAAAAAACTTCACGCGTATATTCACGTTTAGGTATACCTCTAAAATAAACATTAAAGTACAGCATCAAAGATAGGTTTTAATGTTTAATGTTTATTTGGGCACAAACGGTACATGGTTTTAAAAAATAAACAAATTACAATTTACATTAACCAATGAAGCTGCCACCACGTACTGATTCATTTAAGTAAAAGTAAATGAACAGGAAACAAACCGGAAACAGTTAGTTGGCTAAACACAAATACTCTTTAAAGGTGCTTAATTGAAAAAAAAAATACCTATTTCAAGATGAAATTGAAAAATAACGCTATTAGTCCATAACGGTCAGAATGCTACTTTTAAACTTACTAAGGATAAATGAAAAATGTCTGCTTGACAGAATTTAGTAAGAATTACGGGCTTTACAGGCTCTGTTAACATAACACATGTAACAATTTACTGACAGTTCGTGTTTTCAAACGGGAAGCTTTAAAACCTATTCTATTCAACCGATAAGGGAAGTCTATATAGTTTCCTACAATTTTATACAGAAATATCTGATCTCATAATGCGCGCCGGCACTCAAGCGAAACCATCGTGCTTGTATCAATTCCAGGTTGTTTATAATTTATGTGCTTAAGGAGCTTAGACTGAATTTTCTCTAAAGAAATAATATAAATACTATAACATGAATATTCCAGAATTGGCCTAACCGAGAACTATAAAGCCTGAGTAAAGTACTAGCCTCTTTAAACGCTGTTTAAAATAAAGTCAAAGTGAATACCAAAACTAAGAGGGCTTAAACTTGTAGATCAGTTGGTGCAATGGGTTAATTTGATACCTTATGAGTTCATAAAAAATCAATGTAATTTTAATTAAGAATTCCCTTTTCAAGTTACTATTGACAATTTTGACACAATCAAACAGGATATGTATCTATATTATTATTATTATTAATCGTTTATTTCATAATGACACATAGATTATTACAAAGTAAATTAAACTGCCAAACTGCGTAGCAGTTTGTTGGCAGTTCGAATTCTCTTGAATTCTTGATACACTTGTGTCTTACATCTAATTAGTTATATTCATGCGTTCATTGGTATTTACTAGGTATATAATTAATACTAAGCATGCAATTTGTAAAAGCCGTGGTGGCCTAGTGGTTTGACCTATCGCCCCTCAAGCAGAGGGTCGTGGGTTCAAACCCCGGCTCGCACCTCTGACTTTTTCGAAATTCATGTGCGGAATTACATTTGAAATTTACCACGAGCTTTGCGGTGAAGGAAAACATCGTGAGGAAACCTGCAAAAATCTGCGAAGCAATTCAATGGTGCGTGTGAAGTTCCCAATCCGCACTTGGCCCGCGTGGGAACTATGGCCCAAGCCCTCTTGTTCTGAGAGGAGGCCTGTGGCCAGCAGTGGGACGTATATAGGCTGGGATGATGATGATGAATACCTATTAAAACTTTTTTTCAACATGTACCTGACTGGTACGAAAATGTGATCGGTGCATTTTTATTGCCACTATACTATAACAACAAATAATATAACCCAACCTAACCAACAAAAATTAGAAAACCCCGACTTTGTCACTTCAAAGTTAAATATCTCAAAAACAGCTAAACCGATTTTGAATAAAACATGCCTATAAATCATCGATAGAAAACTTGCTTTCAAATAAAAAAAACGCATTCAAATCGGTCCACCCGTTTAAGAGCTACGCTGCCACAGACAGACAGACACACAGACACGCATACACAGACACAAATAGCAGTTAAACTTATAACACCCCTCTTTTTGCGCTGGGGGTTAAAAATGAATTAAGTTGTTTTATTTATTTTTTATTCGACTGGAAGGCAAACGAGCTAGTGGGTCTAAATGATGGTAGAGATCACCACCGCCCATAAACATCTGCAACACCAAGGGTATTGCAGATGCGTTGCCAACCTAGAGGCCCAGATGGGATACCTCAAGTGCCAGTAATTTCACCGGCTGTCTTACTCTCCACGCCGAAACACAACAGTGCAAGCACTGCTGCTTCACGGCAGGATTAGCGTGCAAGATGGAATAGCTCCAGGAAACCAATAAAATTTTTCCAATACTGCGGACGTAGAATCTGCTAACACTGGATTTTTATACACACGGCCTTTCATAGCGTATATTTTGACATACTACAAATCTGGCCAAGTATACACGAATTGCAAATTTTGAACTTCATATATTGCCATCCCGCTGACGCTTATATTATTTAATACGAGCGTGAGAGGGACGGTGCGATTTTAGAATTTCGTAGTAACCCCCTATACGAAATCTTCGGTGCGTGAGTCCGGCTCGCACTTGGCTTTTTTTGTTTAGTTTACCACGTGGGAAAAGCTTCGGGCGTAATCTAGTCAGTCAATAACAAACTAAGTATACACAGAGGATCCTGCCTCATGGTAACAAACAATAATGATCATCAAATACCAACGTACCTATCTCCGATTACCTCTGAGCATTACAGTGTGTAATGTGATATTACTTACATTACACGTACTGCTGTGTGATTTGATTTCGACTATAATAAATTGTTATTGTGATTTTTTTTTATTCGACTGGATGGCAAACGAGCAAGTGGGTATCCTGGTGGTAAGAGATCACCACCGCCCATAGACATCTGCAACACCAGGGGTATTGCAGATGCGTTGTCAACCTAGAGGTCTAAGATGGGATACCTCAAGTGCCAGTAATTTCACCGGCTGTCTTACTCTCCACGCCGAAACACAACAGTGAAAGCACTGCTGCTTCACGGCAGGATTAGCGAGCAAGATGGTGGTAGCAATCCGGGCGGACCTTGCACAAGGTCCTAAAACCTGCACATTGATAATAAGACAGTATTAAAAGATTCAAACTACAAAGGAGGTCTCTAAATCGAGTGATTTATTTTGCTTTATTACAGGGTTCTTTTTGTACAGTTGAGTAAACTAAATCACGTACCAGGGTGGAACCTTTTCATTATCAATTTCGTTATGACTTCATAGGTAGATGGGTGTCAACATGACAGTAGCACAAAGGTTCCACGCTAGTACGTGATTAAGTTTCCTTGACTGTATTTGTTTACTTTTTTCAGCGCCCCAAAACCATTCTACTGACAGATAACTTAAAAAAAAAAATCGCTGTGATCAGATTTTTCACGTTCAGAAATTAATTTAATCTATTAGGATTTCCCAAACAACAATTTACTTACTTCTCAAATAATATTTTAGCAACATCTAATTACGATTTCGATTTTTCTATCTACCTAATAAGTTTTATTTTTATTTTGTCTGTTTATTAATGTTTGCTTTAAATTATGTAAATGAATTTTGAGCCAGTCCCTGTGATTGCATTGACTTGAAATAACAAATAAGACGTCTTAACTTAAATCTCTAGCTTTGTTTGATGGCAAAACAATAATAAGGTATTGTCTTCACTAGAATATAGTCAGCTATCAAACGAAAAGTTTGTCCCCATTACGTCCATTCTCATACAAAAAAATGGTATTGATTAGATATTGTAGTTGATATATTATATCTACCTGCAAGACCAAGGTGACAGTAATTAAAACATTATGCTAATGTAGTTTATAACATCGGAAAATAAGTGATTATTTACCTGGATAAGCCATCGCGCGAATAAAATGAATAGAGTCTGTGATTTAAGATGAATCGTAACCTATTGCTAAAATGAATCTAAACGATTCCACCAAAGGACGAAAATTCGAAGAAAGCAAAGCCTTTGTTTTGACATATTAGGCATTCTTATCGATACAAAATTGGTCCATCCCCTACCCACATTTGTTAGCGAAATGGCACCAATTTATTTGCCCTTTGTGATCCAATGGATAGTTTCATCTTCGAGAACCATTTAGCCGAGTCTTAAGAGAGTAAAAGGGTCCAATTAAGACAAGTTCGCGACAAAATTTTATTGTTCCACTCTTCAACGAAACAAAATGATTTCAGGCTTTTTAAACGACTTCAAAAAAGGAGGAGGTTATGCAACAGTTATCCTTTGTAGCGGAAAACGTATTTCCATTGTTATCTAGACACCAAACGGCAAGATTCAAATTATTCTGCCGTTTGAAAACTCAAAGAGTATAAATAATGTGCAAGTGTTTTTAATTATAACTATTTCAATGTTTTTTTCTAAAAGTTAGTTCATAACGGGCAGTTTGCTCTAGGCTCTCTCTCTCCTCTTTTGCTCTTTTCATACCTAATTTTCGAATTTAAATTTAAGTCCAAATTTTTATCGCATTTCACATTGTAGGTCCATAAGTTCCTGTAAAGGCACATTAATGGCACAAACATTTTTCGCCAGTTATTTTATTCTACGTTAAAAATTGCAAATCGATGAAATTATTTTACCATTACGTAAAGGTACAATATTTACTATGATGATTCTTTATTGATCATAATAAGATCATAATTGATTAAGCAAAACAGAGAATGGGTACAACCTAATAAAAAAAAATCAAGGGTAAGGCGGACTTCTAATACCAGAGCGAGCCTGGACTCGATCCCGCATAACCAGAGGCTTGCATGAGGGACCCATATGGTCAATCCAGTAAGCTACCACAGCCCTTATAGATAAGCCTCATTTCTTAATATTACTAAATATCTTGCATAGAAGGGGCATCTTGTATACGCCACAACAGAGATAATTTTTATTATTACTTAGGCTGCGTTCAGACACGGCGGGAATCGCGCGGTTTTAGCACACCGTCTCTTTCTCAAGCAATACTCTGAAAAGAGACGGTGCGCTCAAAACCGCACGATTCCCGCCGTGTCTGAACGCAGCCTAAGGTACCTATTCAACTAACACGAGTGCTCACATTCAAATTTTACTTTATTCGGAGCTTATCATTCCATCCCAGTCTATATGCATCCCACTGATGAGAACAGAATAGAATAGAATAGAATAGAATAGAATAAGCGTTTATTAACACACTTAGAGCAACATAAACATTACATTAAACGGAAGATATTTTCCACATTAAACTTATAACTACTTATAACATAACTAAGTGCTAACTAAGTGTGATAAATGGATTGGGCTCAGCGTATGCTGTGGACGCACACAAAGTGCGCATGCACACAGCGCTGATTTACAGCCCAGCCCTTTACACTTGAACAACAACAGCCTCTCAGAACAAGAAGGCTTGGGCCATAGTTCCCACGCAGGCGCGGAGCTTATCATTGCTAACCAATTATACCGACAACCTTACTTTGCTAAGTAGGTTTGCTAGGTAACATCATCGCCTCAACCTAACCTAAGGCGTCATAATTTAATTGCATGTCAAGGAAACAGGTACAAACCCCCACCAAAACGGAGTTCGACGACTAAAACGTGCATGAACTTCTACCATGATGTCGTTAACATCTTCACCACTTTGCTGTCGTTAATAATGTACGGCTCGTGCTGCTCGCGGGAATGGATATTATTTTATGACATTGTTCCTTCCAAGTCTTTATTACTAATATGTTTTATGGCCTGATTTTAAGGCGGGAATAGACAAAGGATTTTGATTCTCACTTTGCTCTTTAGATAGTGTTCGATATTGAAGCAGATAATGCTAGCATACCTTGATCACTTTTCTAATTATCGGTGGAGTTTTTTTTTTATCTAAACATAGGTGCTCTTCTTACTCGTACTTCTTATTGTGATTAGTTTCGGATTACACTTCAGTACAATTTATATCGATGGCAAAAAGCGGAAACGTAGTAGGTAACCGCCACCTGGTCAAATTTTTTTTATTGCATATTCGGAATCAACGAATTTTTCTGCGTCGAATGGTATGGGTTTCATAGCTCCGTGACGCTTAGAAAAAAACTGAACACCAATTCAAAATGAATCTACTTTTTGACCATTGCTATATCTAATTGAAGTAATAACCAAAAAATCAGTTTTTAACTAAGTAAGCTTACACTAATTTTGATTTTGCATATTTCAACGAGTATGGTGGTTGCAGCGTTGCCGAAATTCTTTTTAGCGTTTATGCATATAGTGAAAAATTAAATCAGGGCATTTACTGCATTTTATCGTATAATATATTATTTATGGTCGATGTTTACTGCATTTAACGTGAAAGTGATTTAATAAACAAGTAATAGTTACAGCATTTGAAACACATCGTGAATTAGGCACGACTTCACTTTACCGCAATTAAAATATGCGCTCACGGGGATTTAGTGGTCGCTTACTGCCTACGAATCGGGCGCTGGTGATCGCCGAGCAATAGGTCGTGCGTAGTGCGAATTTTGTGCGTGCAGTGTCTGAGTATTAGGTATAGTTATAAAGTGTTTTTGCAAATTTTTAATCGTTATTTTTATTGTTTATTGTTGGTAATAAGCTATTTATCATCATATCAGCCTTAAGACTTTTCCACTGTTGGACATATGCCTCCTACATATACTTCGGTTGAAAGCGGTCTACATTCTCCGTGATTCCATTTGACCTAATGTGTATGTGTGAGTGAGTGTATGTGTTTGTATCTAACACATTAGGTAGCATAGTGAATTCAACACGACATTAGGTATGTGTTCCTTTGAGGATGAACTCTGACTGAGTTCGAAACGCATCGCGTGGTGTAGAGGTGAAGGTGCTACATGAACACACATTTGTTGCATAGATGTAGCTATAATAAGGTCGCTGGTAAGCGAAATACCTAATTGTTTTCAGTTTATTAATATGGAAGCCTGTTAAAGTTTTACTACGAAGTTCAAAGTACCTAACGTTTTGCAATATTTTTATAGAGTGACATGAAGACTAGTCAGTAGATGAAATTGTTAGATTATAACTATTCCTACTGGGTATTTAATGGATAAGAAACCTTTATGTTAACCTAAGTAACATTTTTAATTTCACTGATTTTTTTTCAGTCAGTTATTTTATCGAATGTGATGGTATTCACGTCATAACAATTTCCCTGTTGAAATAAGTATGCAACTGGTTACAGCATTTATGCTTTATGGAATTCTTACTGGGCGTATAATTTCCATACATTACCTTTTTCATTTACAGCGTTTCATCGTAACGAAAATAAAAGTGCCATTGGCGTAAGCGACACTAAAAGGAAAACTAGTGATTTTCATTAGGTTTTGAGAATGGGAATTGAAAGTAATCTATAAGTTATGTATTTATTCCAAATTTCAAGTGTTTCCGTAGGTAAATGAAGAAGTTATGATTTATTTTCTTAAAATCGAAAAGTTTTGTAGCTCTGGTGTAAAGTTTTCATTTTGGCGGTTACTACGTTTCCGCTTTTTGCCATCAATATACTCTAAAGAATTAAATAAGTTAAAAGGCTGGTACGTTTTTATACTCATAGCTGCCACGACGTAGCAGGAGCTTTTCATCATAATCATTCACATCAAATTTGAGAGTTGCACCCGTGGCGATGGAATAAAATTGACACTGACAAATAAGCACTAAACCCCCTTGCTAAAAAAACGGGCACCTATGGTTTTTCAGATTTTTAGGCATTGAAGCTTAGAAAGTAAGCTTTCATGCACATAAAATACAAAAACCATAGGTGCCCGTTTTTTTTGCAAGGGGGTTTATGTTTTTTACAAATATTTTGAAGTTTCTCGTTTTAGTGAAAAGTTTTAATATGGGACTCTTGGAATAGATTCAAGTCAAACAAAAAAATGAGCAAGATGAAAACAGTCGGTAATGACAAAAGCATGCCGCTGCCTTATGATGTCAATCTTATCGAGATCACATTTTTATGGCTTTCCAGCCCTTGTGCCTTAAATTATTAACTAAGATTTGACCTAATTTCATCATCATCATCAGCCTACAGCAGTCCACTGCTGGACATAGGCCTCTTCCATGGCGCGCCACATCACTCTGTCTTCAACCCCTCGCAGCACCTAATTTACCTGCAAATAATGCCATAAAAAACAGTACCAGCACAGGAATATGTTTATCACGACACAAATAAATTAATTTCACGGTTTAATGATTTAGCTTCCACCGTCGGTGTCGGATGTTGGTTTTGTTTGAAAATTTGCACAAAATTCGCTTTACAGAGAAATATAAAGTTCCCGGGGGATAACCGCAGGAGCCTTTGTGAATGAATATTAGCAGGAAATAAGGGACAAACGCGAGTCATAAACTAAATAATTTTAACTAATTTAAGCAATTTTTGCTGAGCCCAGCAGTGGGACGTATACAGGCTGGGATGGTGATGATGATGAAGCAATTTTTGAGTTGTTCAGTTTATTTTAGATTATGATAGTTTTAGATAAAATAAGGTAAGTAATATCTTGATTTTAGTGCCTTGAGGAATAGGTACACTATTGACCCATATTAATTAAACAGATTTTTACGTGGTTTCTTTAGATGTATTCATCTAGATAAGGGACACAAATACTAGTTTCAATTAATCAAGTGATAATTAGTGATAATTATTAACATGTTCTTAGATATGCTAGTTTCATGAGTAGTAGATCTTCATTAACTGACTTATATGTGAAGTTGAATCATTTAAACACAAAGCTGAAGTGAAATTTAAGCGAGGCGTACCAACCGACTTAAATTTTTCTCCGTTGTTAAAAATTTTGAAGAGATACTATAACACGTTGATTAGATTGAAAAATAGGTTTTTTTTTAATCGAGTTGTGGAAAAAGACACCTTATCGCTTCAAGACAAGTTTTATTAGTCTTCTCAAGAAGAAACGGGTTATCTTGCAATACGTTCACTTCATATAATGAATGCATAATGTTGGCACTTGGGATGTACCGCACTATCATTATTTACTAGCTCCCAGTGAAGGGCGGTGCAACTTTGACATCACGTTAGCAACGTATGTCGCAAACTACTAGTAATAAATTATCCTAGTTTGTAAGACATGTCTTTACATAATGTTTATTGGGTTAAGGTTTTAATTTTCATAATAAATTGTAACAATAAAATTTAAACAATGATAAAGAAACATGAACCACCGTGAGACTCATTCATATTAAATGATATTGCTTATTAGCTCTAGAGCTAAACTCGATTTAAGACGAGAGTTATCCGGTACAATATCATTTAAAGTTAAAGAAATATGGGATCTCGACATATAATGTATTGGCTCTGTGCACGACATCAGCGCCATCTAGCGTCCGCAACTTTTTTGGCTCTGATGCTCTGACGTTTTGAAATTTCATCGCGACATTGTGACAAAAATCAAACCTATAACGTATTAATTTATAATACAAAAATACTGTGATACCGTGATTTGGGTGGACAAAAGGTTGTGAATTAAGTTTTGGTCATTAAAATTAAATGAGCTTAGGTAAGTAAAATTTATTCAAAAAGTATGTTTTATTTTCGTTGTCAGGGTTTGTTTACTTCATGTTTAGTTGTACTTTTACTGTACGAAAAGATATAGCTATCTTATTGGTTTCTTTGAATAATACTAAAATTATATAATTGTTCTTATATCGCTAGTAATAAATTAAATATCGTTTTCAGATCAAAATGAGTATTGTCAATCATCATCATCTCATCATTCATTATTCATCATACACATCATCATCATTCATCATCATTCATCATCATCATTTTGAAGACCGGTTTTGTGAATATCACTCAATTTAGAATATCAACCACAATTTTTTTCATAAGGAACAAAACAGGGACAGCGTTCAATAATTCAAGCTCGCATCATAACACAAACATCTATTACTAAAATTAGGTAGTTTAAAGTCTATACAAATTGCTTTGTTAATGACAGATTCATATGAGTATGACAGACAGAGCCTAGATTATTTCTTCTTTTGACCACTATGAGCGCTGCGATAGATTTCATTACCCCCGTCTAGTACTTCGCACCCTCCCAATACTATAATATATATAATATTTACTTATTCTAAAGTGGGCCCAGTACCTATGCATTAGAAACTTCACACACAAAATTGTATTGCTTAGCCGTAGCGTGTGCCTTATTTACCGTAAAGCTGAATGCCGAAAACTCTCGGGGTGCGACCAGCCATAGACCAAACCACTAAGCTACCTTTTTTCAAGAAAATATTAATTAAACGAAGTATTTCTTCTAATCACGACTACCCTCGGAACGTTACACAGAGTACGCGCCAAAATACATAAGTCATTATAAAAAAACAAATAAGCATTTCAGTCACTGTTTGTTTATTATATTTTGCAGTCGAAACCTAATAAGTAACATTCATTGCTCGAGGAGTTTTTAGTGCAGTGTATAAAAAGAAAAACCAGTGAGAAATTATATTGACCCGGTTAGAGCTCAAAAGTACCCACAGTAAAAAAATAAAATAAAAAACTAGTCTATAATGTCCACAAAATGTGCGGCTTGTGCCAAGTTTACCGGGCGTATTGGAATCGTCGTGTGCCCAAAATGCAGCGGCCACTACCACTGCGCTTGCGTGGGGGTTCCTGCCGGTACGGTGGTCCCCCGGGAGTGGAGCTGCCCGACGTGCAAGCGGGTCCGGCCACGAGACGGCCACGCCGACACGCCGGAGAAGGACTTAATCACCCAGCCTGCCGCCGCTGCCGCCACCGCTGCCGCTATGCGCGCGACCGCAAAGCCCGCCACTGCTCGGGACACGGCTTCGCGTGCTGCCAGCGCTTCGCCTCCTGAGTCTGAAGCTTCCGCCGCTATGAAGGTCTCGTCGGATGCAGGGATGGTGGACTCGCTGTCTCTTGGTGATGAGATCCATCTGTTTCGGCGGGAGCTCCAGGCCCTGAGACACGAGCTTAGGGAGTTCCGCCAAGAGTTCCAGGATGTCAGGGCCTGCATGGCGGACATCAGCGCGAAGGTCGATGCTCTGGAGGGTCGCGTCGACGCTGTAGAAAAAGCGGTCGTCGATAGCGCAGCGTCGGTAGCCACCAAGGCGATGGAGGAGGCTATCGCGACCCTCCAAACGGAGCTGAACGAGCGGGACCAGGAGCTGCTGGCGAACGACGTGCAGCTGTCCGGCGTGCCGGAGGAGCCGAGCGAGAGCCCGATTGGGCTGGTCATGCGGGTCTGCGCCAAGTTAGGCGTGGAGCTGGACGCGCGGGACGTGGTGTTCGCGCACCGCGTGGGCCGTGAGCACGCGGCGAGCCGGCCGCGCCCCCTGGTGGTGCGCCTGGCGCGGCGCGCCGTCCGCGACGAGCTGCTGCGGCAGGCGCGCGTGCGCCGCGGCGCCACCACCGAGGGCCTGGGCCTGGCCGCCGCACCGCAGCGGTTCTACGCCAACGAGCGGCTGACGCCCGCCAACCGCCGGCTGTTCCAGCGCGCCCGACAGGCTGCGGGCCCCGCCGCTTGGCGCTTCGTGTGGACCCGGGGCGGGAGGATCTTTGCCCGTAAAGCTGATGGCCAGCCGGGCCATCGCTTGCGCAGCTTGGCCGACTTGAGTATTTTTACTCCGGTCACCGTTTTCCAATCAAATGTGTAGTCATTGTTTATTGTTTGTTTTCTGTTGTGGAGTCCTGAAAAAAAAGGGTTTTGTTATTATTTCCGTTTGTATAAGTCTTGTTTAAAAGTGTCTATTTATATATTATTATCATGCAAACTAAATTACCTTCATTTTGTGGCCTTGCCGTGTGTTTCAAACGTATTGTTTTCATTGTGTTGTGTCGTCGCGAAAGTGAAACAACTGATTATTTTTGTCCCGTTCTGTGATTTGCCTATAAACAAAGCTATATATTTATTTAACACGTATTATATGCACATATTTCACACCGCTCTCGCTACACTATATATAACTATCATATTTACCTACTTACAGCCTCTTCTTTGTAATTGTTTTTATGTAACGTATTTCTGTTCTTGCCATGCCTCGTTTTAAAAACTTCAAGGTTGGTTTATTTAATGCTGGATCACTTGGTACGGGACATGACGAGTTGATTGCCATTATGACCGAGATAAAACCCGACGTCGTTGCTATCAATGAGACCTGGTTGCGCGCCGGCGAGGAGGGACGAGCTCCTACCATCGCTCAATACCGACTAAGAAATGTAGCTAGACCGACCGATGTCCGCGCGGGGCGCGGGGGAGGCGTTGGTTTTTTTATACGTCGTGATCTTGCCGCCCGCACTCTTCCGCACCCGCCGGCTGCACTCGTAGAACAAATGTGGATAAAATTAAATATAAACTGCAAACGATTAATAATTGGAACCGCTTACCGACCTCCTTGGCTTGACGTTGACACTTTTTTTGACGCCATTACAAACTCAATTACTTCTTTTGTTAATTACGACCGTTTGATTTTACTTGGTGACTTTAACATAAATTTTACGGACAAAACCGACACTAAGTTTGTATGTCTGATGAATTTTTTAACTTCAGTTAACTTGACTCAACACGTACGCGACCCGACGCATTTTACCGAACACAGCGAGACGACCATAGACCTAATTTGCACTGATGCTCACTTTGTGAATGTGGATGTGAAGCACATTCCCGACCTAGGCAGACATGCATTCATTACGGCCGAGTTGGACATAAAAAAACAAAAACCGACGCCGAGACGTATTACTTACCGACCTCTTAAGGACATTAACTTAAGTGACTTCGACAATGACCTTGAGACTATAAATTGGGACCAAATATTTTTACTTAATGACGTGAATGACATGGTTAGACAATTTAACATACTTATACTCCAACTGTTCGACAAACACGCCCCGTTAAAAACAATCGTGGTGAAGGAGGCATTCAAACCATGGCTAACGAGCAATGTGAAGCTTATGATGCGTCTCAGGGACAAAGCCCACGCCAAATACAAGCGATCCAAGGCCGTTGCTCATAAGCAATACTACCTGGACCTGAAACACCTAGTGATCGCAGCCATCCATTGCGAGAAACGTGCCTACTTCGAACACCACATTAATGACGTTACCGACTCGAAGACTCTCTGGAAAAACTTAAAGCGCACTGTCCTTCCAGACTCGCAGACGCAGACTGACCTCCCGACACACTTTAACGACCCCGACTTAATAAACCGCCATTTCTTAAATATACCCGGTAAACCAGCCGCATCCATATCTGATCTGACACGGTTTGAATTTGACAGACACAGTGACAAAACATTTACTCTTTCACCAACAACTACTGGAACTGTGACAAAAATTATGACCGCTATTAAAACGACCGCAAAGGGACATGATTTGATTGCCATTGACATGCTACTTATGACTCTTCCGGTGACCGCTAAGATACTGACATTCATTATTAATAGGAGTATTGAAACTATGACTTTCCCAACTGATTGGAAAATCGCTCAAGTGACCCCGTTACCCAAAAAACCTAACCCTGCTAACCTGTCCGATCTCCGTCCTATTAGTATTCTTCCCTGTGCATCGAAGATAATAGAAAGGGTGGTTTGCGACCAGCTGTCGGAATACTTGGAGAAATACAGCATCCTACCTGAACTACAATCTGGTTTTCGCAAGGGTCGTTCGACAGTTACTGCGTTACTTGATGTAGTCGATAATATTTTGCAGGCTCAGGATGCTGGTAAAAGTACGATTTTAGTGCTTTTAGATTTCTCCAGGGCTTTTGATTGCATTAGCATTCCCTTGCTGTTATCTAAGATGTCGTATTACGGGTTTGACGTCACGACAATAAAGTGGTTTAGCAGTTACTTGACTGACCGTGCGCAGACTGTGGAATTGCGGGGGCCGGGTGGTCGTGCTCTGCGGTCTTCTCTGTGCCCTGTGACACGAGGAGTGCCGCAGGGTTCGATACTGGGTCCTCTGCTCTTTATATTGTACAGTTCTGATATTGTATACAGTATAAAGAGCAGTGGATACCATCTTTACGCGGATGATCTGCAATTGTACGTCTCCTGCACGCCATCGGAAACATCCATCGCCGTGAACGCCATAAACGCAGATCTCGATCGTGTTTCGGCGTGGTCGGAGAGGAACTGTTTAGTTCTCAATCCTGTCAAGTCGAAGTACATTGTTTTTGGCTCGAGACATCAAATTCGTAATACTACTGATGCTCTGACGGTCGGGGATGTTGCCGTCATGGGTAAACCAATAGAACGGGTGGTAGAAGCTAACAACCTTGGCCTCCTTATGGATGGCAAGCTGAGCTTTGAAAACCACATTGTAAAAGTTGTGAGTAACTGCTTCTACCGCCTCAAAGTTCTGTACAATATACGCGATTACCTTAGTGTCAATTTGCGTGTTGACCTTTGTGAATCGCTTATATTGTCCAGATTAAACTATTGTGATGTTGTTTATGACGGCTGCATTGTTGGCCGTTCTAAGAGACTTTTACAGCGAGTGCAGAACGCATGCGCTCGTTTTTGTTTCCGTGTCCCTTCCCGCTCCCACATCACTCCGTATTTGAACGCCGCTAACCTGCTGAACATGCCTGCACGCAGGCGCATGCACCTCGCCACTCTGCTGTTCGGTGTGAGACGCTATAGGACCCCATTATACCTCCACAACAAAATAGTTTGGTCGAGGAGTGAGCGCAGGAGTGCAATGGCTCTTGTGCCTAAACACCGGACCGCGGCATTCCGCGGAAGTTTTAAGTTCGCGGCGTCCAAGTGCTGGAATGATATTCCTCCTCCTATCCAAGGGGCGTCTAGTGGGTACACCTTCAAGCGCAAGCTGAAGGAATACTTATTGACGCTCCAAAAATCCCTTCACTAAACCAGCACTTTGAGTACGCCAGCCTGATGTTTTTGAACAACTTATTTGTCCCTTGTTTTTTGTTACTTATATGTTTATTGTAGTTTTTTATTTCTTGTTTACTTACAATAAAATATATTTATATATCTTAATTTTATATATGTGAGTATATTTGTGTATCATTCCGCGAGTCACAGACGGTTCTGACAGAATATCAGCGCTGCAGGCGTTTAACGCCTCAGCATTATGCTGAGTCAGCGGCCGTTTCACTTTTGCGAGGACACACAAAATCATATATTTTAATTTTTGTATTTCTTTTTTTTTGTTTTATTTGTGTTTGCTGTTGTTGTTTTTTAGTTTGGTTGTATTTGTGTGTCTTTGTGAACGTGAATAAATGTCTTCTATTTCTATTTCTATTTCTATTTTCTATAATTAATCTCTAATAATTGCAATTCATTAATAATTTAATTCCTTACAAAATACTGCACGGAGAAACAATTATCTTTCTAAAACAATGCTTTCCGTCATTATAACGTAATTGTGTCTTGTTAACTTGTTAAGTAGCTTAAGCTGAAGGTTATTAGGCAGTCGCATTTGCCAATTAGATTTTGTTCGCTCCCTAAAAGTTCGTAACTGTGTTATTTCTAGGGTAGGCAAATACCCCGCGAACTAGCAACACCTCCCCCATGTTTACCTTATTAATTTATATTATTTTTTAGATGAACTATAAACCTTAAGTCGCGGGTGAGCAAGTAATTGCTTAAACTCGTAGTTCATTGAGATGGACCTCTTCAAATTAACGCCTGATTCATAATCTAATTAAGGTTCCGGAGCCAAAATGGCAAAAACGGAACCGTTATAGTTTCGCTATGTCTGTCTGTCTCTGTCCGTCTGTTCGCGGCTTTGCTCAGGGACTATCAATGATAGAAAGCTGTAATTTTGCACGAATAAATATGTAAACTATGCCGACAAAACGGTACAATAAAAAAATGAAAAATAAATTAATTAATAATTTTTTTTTAGGGTACCTCGCATAGACAAAGTGGTGGTGATTTTTTTTTCTCATCCAACCTTATAGTGTGGGGTATCGTTGGATAGGTTTTTTAAAACCAGTAGGGGTTTGCTAAGACGATTTTTCGATTCATTGATTTTTTTGCGAAATATTTATCTTTAAAGTGCAAATTTTCATTAAAATCGAGCGTCTCCCCCCTCTAAAATCTAAACCGGTAGGCGGAAAAATGAAAAAAAAAACAGGATGGTAGTAAGTATATCAAAATTTCAAGGAAAACTAAAACGACTAAGTTTGCTTGAGAATTATTAGTAGTTTTACTCTTAAATAGCAGCCTAAAGTATAAAATATACCTAAACTTGGAAGATTCCGTATAAAATACTAAATCCTTAGAAAAATATTACTTAATTTTTTCGTAATGGCTACGGACCCTTTTTTGGGCGAGTCCGACACGCTCTTGGCCGGTTTTTCATTATAATTCCATTCCTCGAAAAAAAAGAAATTTACCGAAGGAATAGTCATCGATATAACTCGAAGAATATAAGTTGAAGTGGCAATGAACAGGCAAATTTCACGTGAACGTCAGATAATCGTAGGGGGAAAGACGCAGTGTTGGCTCCCTCTTGGTGGACCAATGATATCACGAGAATCGCAGACAACCGATGGATGCAGCTGTTGTTCATGTGGCGCTTTGACGGCAACGTCTCTGTTGAAGTCTTTCAGCTGATGGTAATGACGACCTCAAGAGCATTTGAACCAACAATTCAATGAAACAATGAAAATTATCGCCTAACAAAAATGTTATTATGCGCAAATAAAAGTTATTTTCCTGTACGGCTAGATTGTATGGACGAGTGAACATCGTAATTTATAATAATGAAACCACTGAAGCGAAATTAAAATCGGCACGTTCTTAGAAAACGACAACATTGTTCCATAAAATCAATGTGAGCCTGGAGGAAGCTCCGATGAGCAGAACCAGAGGCTGTATTGTCCAACGACCTGACGTTTGCGATCGCATTCCCTATCTCTTTCTACGCTCGTCCTATAACGTGCGACAGAAAGAAGTAGTTGTTATCCCAAGTACGTTGGACCTTTCTACCTCTCTACGGTAATGAATTGTAATCAGCTCTCAATGCTTATGGTATTACAATGAAAATAATTTGTGCTATTATGGTTTGATGAAAATAATATAAAGGGCGTGACGTAAAGGGGGTGTTTTAATACTAAAAACTCAGAGGTCCGAGCCCGGATTTGAACCCAAGATCCTCTACTTGAGAGGTCATAAGTGGAACCATAAGACTACCACAATTCATAATTCATTTATTGCATAGTAATAGTCTTACATAGTATACAATAGGTCAACTCTACTATGATTTTAGGTGTTTTGACAAATATATTTACGCATTTCAAACAGTACCTCTTATGAGTTCAACATCTCAAAACAGACGAAACTAAAACTTCATACGGGCAAAGCGGACCAAAGCTAATTACTAATTAGGTTAATAATGTGGCTTCACTTATCCAATCCTTGTGCTTTATAGCTTGTCCTAGTTAGTTAAATCTGCGGTTCGAAGCCAAGGTTTGTGCCAAGACGTGTATTTGCAGTTAAGCGAGTAGATTAACGACCGCGGGAATAGACCTGAACCATCAGGTCAAGATTCAATTATTGACCACGTCTACTATTTCTAGGAGCTGCGCATCTAAGCTTTATCCAAACAAATATAAATTCAAGAGAGAAATATTTTATAAACAGCGTGTATTTTTGATACTACCTCAAACTGTAACCAGACGAAGTGCTGTGAACCGATACCAAAACAAATTGTTAATTTAGAATTAACTACCAGAGCGTAATTAATATTTGAAATATTTTCGAGCAGCAATGCAATGCGTACAATAATTTGATACGAGAGAGAAGCGTTCTGTGACAGCTGTCACGTCAACAAGAAGTGCGACATTTGAATAAAAACAAAGTAGTATCGCGTAGTGATACATTGCGTGCTAATTAATTTTGTAAGGAAAATAAAAAGTATAATTTTTAAACAAAAACATAATAAAATGTGATTATTAGGGCCTTTACTAACTGCCCTTAAAGTTTGAGGTAGTATCAAAGAAACCACGCTGTATTTTTATTAATATGAAGAATCAAGAAAGTCTTATTGAGGTTTGACGTTGCCAACGTAATAAATGATCATTCAATTGCATCGTTTAATTTATCTGGCGCGATTGAATTTGTGACACATGGTGACATATTTAGAGCAAAATTTTTTACACAAACTGAATTTATAGGTACAGAAAAAATACAACCTTTGATATAAAGTGTTTTTCAACCTATTTTGAATAGTAAGTTCAGTTTGACTAAATACCCCTGACAAAGATTTTTATTTTTATTATTGATGATAAATGTTGTCATACATTGATCGATGTTCAAAGTAGGCATACTACGTCAAAGGCGGGACTACATTCTGAATCCATAATTCCCTTGAAAAATCTTTACAGAGGTGTTTTGCACCCAAACTAATCATCTACATAAATTTTTCAGATTACCTTTATAACACCTTGTAACTAAGTATATTTCTACTAGCCTTTACGCGTAGCTTCGCTCGCAGCTAACTTTAAAATCCGGCTTCCAAGATTTCACAAAAATTCCCCGCGGCTTTTCTCAAAAATCACGCTCTTCTTTAACGTTGCATAAAATAAAAAGTACTCGTGCCAAATGTCATGTCCCTAAATCTAGCGGTTGAAATTTCGAGTTTTTGTTAAAATTCCGTTAGAATACCGGATAAAAAGTAGCATGTGGGTTATCGAGAGATTCAGCTACTTAGACACCAAATGTGATTCAAATTCGACCAGTCGTTTTAGCGTGAAAGAGTAACATAAACACGCACGCAACGCACACAATCACAAAACTTTCACATTTATAACATTAGTAGGAATGATACCGAATTCACGAGTTGCAATTTATCAAATTGTTTCTCCCGAATAGTACGCATTTAGAAGCCTCGGGGTTCTTAATAAATAGCGGAAATTACCGCATCCTACCTGACGTCTAACAATAGCACTAGTACTTCAGTTGATTTGTGTTTTCACGGCGCATCGTATTAGAATCGGTTTGTTCTTGTAGAGGTACACTTACCAGTGCAGCTAGGAGGTATTTTGCCAGTCGGTTTCCCTGAAGAAGATGTAGAAATACTGGATTTAAACTGCTTATATCACAGACTTCTAGTATATCATACGTAAAAAAGTCTATTCTGCCTAGATATAGAGCTTTTTTTTTGTAAATTAAGTTACACTATAAACTAGTGACCCTGTAAGCTGTAAACCTGTCTTTTACGTTTCCAACTTTTTAACAGTTTTTTAACAGCAACATGGCTCTCGTAAAAAATCCAATAACTGAACCAACGAAAGAAATTGGTTGATAAATGCGACCTGTAGAAGAGAACAGTCGGACATTCGCTGGGCAGAGATACGAAAGCATTTTTGCCCAAGCTGAAGCGGAAACGTTTCGCTCGATTGGTCAAAACTAATCATATTTTGAACTACCAAACGTGAACTACAGCACTAGGTCTACAAGTAAGTAACATTTATGTAAGGTATACCTACATGAAACACAAAAAATTCGCGATAATATCGTAAGTTAAATATAAAAAATGAAACAAAACTCATAAAAAGTAATGTTAATATAGACGGCAACCAAAATTGTCAAAACAATAGTAAAGGAATAATTAGTCTCGTCATTTCACTGAAATCAAATAAATCCGAATAATTATTAAATCAAAGCGTCAAAAATGCAAATCGTTTAATACGCGGGCATTTTGTGGCGTGAAACTCTAGTAATTAATTACAGTGGTATTATGGGCATTCACTAAGCCGTAAACAGTGTGAAATTAAATCATAGTGAGAATGCTCGTTGTGCATAGGCGGGCTCGTTGGGGCCCATTCATGGGCCAAAGCGGGCTTGATTGCATGCCCTTCGTGGAATCGCCAACTGTTACATTTGCGCGCGACTGCACAAGTCTCGACCGCTTACTGAATAACTAATCAAAATACGTATTGTGTGATTTGTATGTGGGTGGGTGGTGGTGTTGCTAGACTGAAGGAAATTTTGTACATTTGAATTGGTTTATAATAAAATGAATGGGTTTAAACTATATGTGCTTACATAAACCAGGAGAAGAAGCCATGAAAAGCAAATCAGTGTAATGAAATCCTGAGAAGAGGAAGTTTACTACCAAACCTATTTTTCTCAAAACTTGATTTTGTCTTCAAAAGGAAACAGACTGCCTACAAGGAAGCTCAAATGTTTGATCTGTGTATTTTCCTCGTTTTTGAATATGATGCCGAAACTTGGGCTACCATCCAGAATGTAATGGAAATAGAGGACAGCACAAAGTGCAATGGAGAGAAAGTTGGCAGGTGTCACTCTGAGAGACCGAAAGACGAACAAGCGGTTTAGGAAACGGAGTAAAGTTCAATGTCAGTGTCAGTCTTAGGGTGGCAAGACTCAAATAAGAATGAGGTGGCCACATTGAAAGCACATCCCTTGATGCAAACACTACTAGATTGGCAACCATAAGACGCCACGGGTAAGTCCATATTTAAATGCTGTGGAAAGATGCTACATGATATCGTAAAAGTTGCGGGAAGCTACTCTACGGGCAAAAGTGGTTGGTAGGAAATAGAAATGGACCGTCACTGCCTAGAACCGGAAAAAACGGAGAGAGTAGGAGGCTTACCCACCCCAACCCCCAGTAACCCAGTTCGTTAAAAAAAATAAGTCTTAAAAAAAAGAAATGATAAAGCGACAATGCAATGTTAGCTCAATTTGATGGTTCACTTATTTAAACAAAAAATATTTTTCACTTCTCATGCTCGTAAAGTTCGTGTTTACGCCGGATCTAGGCGACATAAAATTACTAGTTTCTACATATTTTTTCTAAATAGGCAATAATTTGTAAAACCAAAAATCAATTAAGCTACAATCAAAATAATTAATAAAACTAAAAATCAATTTATAATAGTAATGCGTGAACAATAAAGGTACATAGTAGGTGAACAATTGCTTCCACTGTTGCTATTTAATTTCCTCGCCATCGAAGTAAAAAACAGACTCAGAGCATTAAACTCATTTTCTCCTCGACGTGTCTATCCAGCCTCACCGTACCAGCTCGGGTGGCTATATGAACGTCTCGGGTAAAATAGCTCGTTTTATGCTCTTGTTATACAATCTACTATTTGAGCTAATTATTTTAAAGAAACATAACTAGTCTATTATTATTACTGAAGATCAATTCCAAGTCGCACAAATTGTCGAATATCAATGCTGGGTTGTACGGGTTGTCGATGGTAGCGGTATAGAACCTTACAATTGAGGTCAACCCCCAATTGACCTTAGTTGGTTATGGCTCGCTCGCCGCACTTTCACTATAACAAACCTACCAATTTGCCTAAATGGGGGATCTATTAAGTACATTGTAATGGAAATGTAGATATTATTTCACGGTTTTGACCTTTAAATATTTTTGGACACTGAGATTTAATTTGTCACAAATTTACATGGTTTCCTGTGTTAGTTTAAAAGTTTGACTTGGCTGTAATTTATAATTCATTTTATTCTACATAAAATATTTTTTTTTATGGGAAATAAATGTCTAACACCAATGTTTTCACTGATTGTAACTACTTAAACTGTTATTCATACAAAACCAATCTAGTTAAATAAAAGCTTGTAATAATTTACGCCGGTTACAGAACTTATAGATAAAATATTTTAAAATTTTACGTAATCCTTTCACTAAACCAGCACTTTGGATACGCCAGCCTGTTGTTTTTAAAACTTATTTTTTCCTTCTTTTTACTTATTATTTATTGTATTCTATTTATTTGTTAATTTTATTTACGTATGTATAAGTTTAGTATATTTGTGTATCATTCCAAGTCACAGACGGTTCTGACAGAAAATCAGCGCTGCAGGCGTCTATCGCCTCAGCATAATGCTGAGTCAGCGGCCGTTTCACTTTTGCGGGGACACACGAAATCGTGTATGTATTTTCATCTTTGTTTTTTTTGTTCTTTTATTTTTGTTGTTTATCTTATTTTTAAAATTTGTTGTGTTTGTGTGTCTTTGTGAATGTGAATAAATGTCTTATTTCTTTCTTTCTATTTTACTCATAACTCATATTTATCGAGAATATCGAACTATTTATTGTTAAAATTACCTTTTGGCTACAATGTAGCGGCTGCGGTCACTAGTTGACTGAATAATCAGTATCCAATTCGTTTAGGCGCGCGAATTTTTCTAACTACCTGCACTTAATTTCTTGTACATAAAATCACGTGTCACAATATTCCACAGGATCCCGCGGTTTATCCGAAGATATATCTCAACTTCTATATTTTCCAATCACCGGATTCGATGCAGAAGAGAGCTTATATCCATCATCCCGGTAAATTGTTCTATATTTCTTTATTTCAATCGCTGAATGCTGTAGCAGTAACGTTCATATACACTTCAGTCGACTCGTGGTCACAGCCGCTACAATGTGGTCGAAATGTTGAGATAATTTTAGCAATAAGGTAAACGTCGGAGTGCTTTACACGCTATTGCGCAAAAGGCAACTCCCTGCTGATCTATTGCTAATGACATAAGATTAACCCTTTACCAGGCGAAGGGATATATTCCTCCCACATCTTATATCGGTTACCGTAGTCAGGTTTTAACTCCAAACCTCCTACAAAATATTTTGTCGATCCCTAAAAATAGTATTTTATTATCTTCATTCACTACACGCTTCTAAATCGCGTAATATATCTTTGGCAGCCGTTTAGATTCACTTGAACTTTAATTTCAGTAAACTACGGAGAAATTGGAACACTCTCCTTAATTTCTATGAAACAGAAGTACATAGATCGAACAATTTTTTGATATTTTATAGATTTTGAGTGTTGAAAGGTAATGTAGTCTTAAACATTGTTAAATATTCATGCATTTTTGTGTATGACCAAAATTAGGATGTGGGTTGACATTATCCCACGGCCTTATTAGAGTTTAACTGTGCGGGAGCTATTCTTCCCATGGCCCGGTAAATTGTGTTGTCGTATCATAAAAACTCGCGTAAGTAATAAAACTGTTTTTCTGTTCAACCTAGAGCGAATTCAATAAGATGTGGGAGGAATATATCCCTTTGCCTGATCAAGAATATAATAAGACAAAATCGAGTATGACAGTTAATTACTTAGACAGGCGATGGGATAACCGTAACCCACATTTTTATTCCTGGTTTAAAGGAACATCTCCGACTTTCGTAAATACATTTTTTACAAGGCGTTAAATACGGTTGTAACAGTATATAAAGTACGTATGAAGACACGCTAGTTCTAAGGGGCCTGGTAAAGGGTTAAATATTATGCCAACTATTTGTATAATGAGAAGCAATCGTACGTTTACCTTTAATAGTTCGTAATTAAGTCCCGATAGATATTAGTTATGACTGGTATTTATACATACTTTATAGTTATTCTAAACATAATCAGTTTCATCAGTTACCTACAAAGTTAAAAATGGTTTGATCTGAATATTTATTTTCTCTTCAGGCCACCAACGGAATTCGGCGCGTTTTCATTCTGCGGAATTTTCAACATGCCTTTGGCAACACTGGTGGGAGTAACAAATCACACGCGTTCCGTTGTCAAACAATTTACACTGTTTACTGGCTGCAAACATGGGTATTATCTGCGGGCTTAGGAACTATGGGGCAAACACGTATCACCAGCTCATTTTACAGTTCACCAACTCTGAAACTCGGGAGATAACAAGATATAGGCCTTACAAGAAGTCGTTGGCACGAAATATTGTTGTTTTCAGAATTGGATTTTCAGATTTTAGATCTGCACAACAAAAAAATGTTAATGATAAGTGCGACAAATGCTGACTGCAACAGGGTTCTACCGAGTGTCAACGTACACGACTTCTCAAGACTTAATATTTTTTAAAGTTCTTTTTTTATATCTAAGTGACCGATGAACGGTGGAACAGACGAGTCCTCGAATGGAGACCACGGACGGGAAAACGTAGTGTAAGGCGTCCTGAGGCACGGTGGACGGACGGCCATAAGAGAGTCGCTGACAGCGGATGAAAGCGAGGGGCTGAAGAGAGAGTGTTGTGGCGCGCCATGGAAGAGGCCTATGTCCAGCAGTGAACTGCTGTGGGCTGATGATGATGATGAAGTGACATTACTTTTGTTCATTCCATTCGTGCCAGCTCTTGTGAATCGACCTGTACCTATGTTGTGTGTGCATGTTTATCTATTTATTTGCTCTTCTCTGTGGTCTGAATGGCTGGATAGTTTTCAAGATATGAGGAATCATTAGACTCGTCAAAACTGTCGGAGTGACATACTTAGGGTAGGTATATAATATTTCAAAATGACGTCCACGAAAAGAATATGGCGGGTCAAATGAAAGTTTACAATTAGCCCAATCCCAAAGCCCAATTTTAAAGTTTTATAAAGTTAAACGACGATAATCATTTAAATTAACAATATATTAACCTAGAACAGTATACATCTGGATAGGATTGACTCTTTGAGAAATAAACTAACACATTTCTCAAAAGTAAAATTATTATGTAACTCATTCGTGCCCCAGTGCATTTCTTAGTAAAACTTTTAACTTGTTAAGACAACAAACTTATTAAACTGCAAATTGGTTGAGTGGCTCTTGAACTACAAGAGTACAAAGAGACTGAGACGAGACACAGCTAACTTTCGTAACAAATATGTGGAGTAGAACGAGGCAAACTTTATGAGTGTAGTGGCTCTTTGACTTAATATTTTACGTGACAGGCCTTTTGTGCATGCTCATAAATATTTTCTTGTTCTAGCTTTTGAAACTAAAGAATATGGGCGACCGAGATTTACTCATCATGTTAGCTTGGAGAAAAGGATTAATTAGGTATTTAAATAAGTTCTAAAAATAAAAAGAAGCTATATAAATAATAATCAAAGAAAAAATAACAATACTAAGTCGCATTGCTATAGACTTCTAGTTTACAAGTCCAACAGTAAACCGCAGAATTACCACGCTGACGGTAAAGCTATCGAAATTACCGATTATAAGTATGTACCCACCAAGCGTGAAATTTTCTAAAACAAAAATTATTATAATAATTCGAAAATACGCGTTTTCCCAGAGATAAGACTAAGCTAGGTCGATTTTTCATCCCCGAAAGCTCCTCACATAGAAAATTTTGTCTAAATTGTTAGAGTCGTTTCCAAGATCCCTGTTTACAAAAGTTATTGTAAAAAAATTACTCAAAACTAGAAGGAGATTGCAAAAAGCAAGGCGCGTTGGAACCAACTAATATTGGAGAAAGTAGTGACATTAATAAGATTCCGTTAGTATCCGTTAGTCGCCCTTCGGCTAGGAAACCCTAAAAAGTTACTGTTTTCCGTGCAGTAAATGTCCTGCAAGTTATTATTTGAATCAACAACAGCTACCTTTCCAGTATTTGTTGATCGTATACCTACCTTTTAATGTTTTTTTTCCACGATCCGCTTCGCACAACATAAAGACTTAATTACCAAATGTAGCGACTTCTGGCACTATATCAGTTTTTTCAAGCGTTTTATATATTTTAATAGCTTTTTTGTCATTTCCCATATCATATAATCCATCAATATCATCATCCCAGCCGCCCGGGGCGGAATAAAATTTGCAGCCCTCTTATTTAGGGTACTCATTCTAATCGGTCCGAATCTTAGGTGTGTCATTTTTTTGTTATGGAATTATCATCATCATCCCAGCCTATACACGTCCCACTGCTGGGCACAGTCCTCCTCTCAGAATGAGAATACTTGGGCCGTAGTTCCCACGCGGGCCTAGTGCGAATTGGGAACTTCACACATACTATTAAATTTTTATGGTATTTTCCCGGCCCCTGAAGGTGAAATTACTGGCACTTGAGCTATCCCATCTTAGGCGTCTATGTTGGCAACGCATCTGCAATGGTGTTTCAGGTGTCTATGGGCGGTGGTGATCTCTTACCATCAGGAGACCCACTTGCTTGTTTGCCATGCAGTCTAATAAAAAAATGATCTGGCAACACTTTCGCTGCATTTTAGCGAGCCATAACGTGCTTGCATAAAGCGGAATCCACTGAACTATTCCAACTAACACGCAACTCTAGGACACCTCTAACTATTCCCTGTTAATTAAAATTCAGTTATTTTCAGCGGGAAAACAAGTCCCACGGCGTGTGGTTAACTACCCCGTATCACAAGATTGATGTCCTGAGTTTGAGTCTGTTTAATTTGAATTTGCGACCGCGTCTAAGCGAAGGTGTTAGGAAATAACCTAAGTTAGAGTAAAGGCTCGACCAGAGCTATCTTAGCCGGCTTTAGCTCTTGATTAAGGTATAATGTTGATGATGATGGAATGATGTTGGAGTCTAACATCTGGTAGTATGGTGTTGCTCTGAAGATGAGCTCTGATTGAGTTCGAAACGCGTCAGTGTATTGTGGTGGTGGTGATAGATGGGTTTGTGTGTGTTCTTACAGTTTGGAGGTAGAAGAACTGCATGAACACGCATATCTAGCATAAACTTAGCTATCATAAGGTCGCGGGTGAGCACTGAGCAAAGAAATTCTTTTACTTCATTGATATGGACCTCCGCAAAGTAACGCCTGATTCAGTAGAATTACACCTCTCCATTTTTTCCGTGGATGTCGTAAAAGGCAACAAAGGATATAGCTTAAGGGATACCGTAGGTGTCAGGCTAGCAACCTGTCACTATTGTACCGTTTTCGTCAAACTTGTAGTCAGAGATATCCTGTTATATCATCACAATTTTGTCCGAGTTCTTATGAGAAAACTAATTAAAAGTAGCTACAAAATAAACAAACGTTTGCTCAACTCAGTACAGAAGATTTGATCCCGATAAATTAATCAAACAGCTAAGTAGTTCTTAGCGCTTATTATTTTAATCTCTCTCAGAGTTTAGAGGTTTAATCCCATGCTTAACTGGAAGCAAGTTGAAGAAACAAAATTAAGTTTTGGTCCCCTACCAGAGAACTGGGATTACAATTAATCTTCATACTTTAGTCTCAGCAGTATGGTTTTGTATTTAAATCGCCTTATTTGTAGCACAACTGGAAGAATTTATAGGCTCTAAGGATTTGCATATTTTTCTGTTTTGACAGTTTGATTGATGAAAATTTAAAAACGGTGAAGGTAGCTATCGTTTCGTTCGTTATATTCAACCGTTTAATTTAGCCGTCTTGGAAAATAGCTGGTATTCCAAATCAGGCTACGAATTATTTCATGAGGGGGTTTTAAGCGAGAGTTATGGCCGATGCTAGGGAAAACAAAATACGATTTAGGTAGTGTTAAGCTTAGTTTAGTAGGTGTCAAGATATATGGGACTGTTAAATTTTACATGTTTCCTTCCTATCCTAGGCATTTGTTCCGTTAACTTAAATTTTAAGAAACGAACCATACTTTTTTATACAAATAAGATGATCATAACTGGTAAAGTTCATGAATGGTAAACTATAAGACATTGAATGCTTGTTGTCCATTAATGGATACTGTGCTTAAGATGTCCATGATCGGTGCTATCTATCACCCTAGTACAAACATACTGACAATGTCACAAGTTCGACTGTGTATCCCTATTCATGAACTTATCAACGATGACGTAAATGACAACATGAGTTCTGGTACCCCATATATTGCAGTACTAGATTATTTAGTCTGTGTGACCACGACCGCTGCAATGTGGTCGATAGGTAATTTAAGCAATATGTTGTGATTAAGGCTACGTACGCAATAGTGCGGCTAATCGCGCGGTTTTAGCGCGCCGTCTCTTTCTCAAGCGATAGTTCAAAGAGGGACAGCGCTAACACCGCGCGGTTAGCCACATAGTGCATACGTAGCCTAAGTCCAGGATGCGGCATTCAATTATGAGTCAAAAATAATAAATCACAAAAGTTTAAAATATACTATAATCCATACTCATATTATAAATGCGAAAGTGTGTGTGTTTGTATATTTGTCTTTCACGTCGAAACGGAGAGACGGATCAACGTGATTTTTGGCATACTTAGAGATAGTTTATGGGCCAGAGAGTGATAAAGGCTACTTTTGATCCCGAAAAAATGCATAGTTCCCACGCCGAAACCGAATTCCACGCGGGCGAAGCCGCGTGCAAAAGCTAGTACAATATAATAAATACAATATTTTTTATTAGATTTCACATAATAAACAATACGGAAAAACACATCGACTACAAGGTAGGTAATAGCGCTCGATCTCTCCCAGGCAAACTTTCAACAAAGAAAAAAAACAGGTTCTCCGTAGAAAGTTCCCTACAATTTATATTTGATCAATGACGTTATATCGTTAAAGTTAAGGCCCTACAACGAGTGCGCGCGATTGGCAACGTGCAACGCGGAAAACTTGTTCTCTGTTCATTGCCTGCTCGTGCATTAATATGTAAAAGTTTCCAGATATGTTTCCAGATTGCCGAACCCTTAACACACATTTTTAATCTAAGTCTTGCTTCCGGCATATTTCCAACCGATTGGAAACTTGGTGTCATATCACCTATCCACAAAGACGGTGATAAGTCATCGCTATCCAATTACAGGCCTCTAAAAAAATTGTTAGTAATCGTTTAATAAAATTCCTTGAACATCATAATCTCATCTCTGAGTCGCAATTCGGATTTAGGCAGAATAGATCAACCGAAGATGCTGTTTCTCTCCTAACATCATTAATTGTGGACTACTTAGATACGAATAAAAATTGCCTCGGAGTATTTTTAGATCTTGCTAAAGCCTTCGATACCGTTTCGATTCCTTTACTAATGCAAAAGCTAGAAAAAATGGGTATAAGAGGTGTTTCCTACAATTGGTTCCATAGTTATCTAACTAATCGTCGCCATTGTGTCTGGGTGGGATCTTTTCTAAGCGAACATCTGCCAGTGCAATACGGAGTGCCTCAGGGCAGTATATTAGGCCCCACTTTATTCTTAATTTACATCAATGATATTCTAAAAGTACCTATATATGGAGCTGACTTAATTTGTTATGCAGATGATACTGTTTTTCTGTTTCACGGCAACTCCTGGGAAAATGTATATCAAATTGCCGAGACAGGAATGGCTAAAATATCTACCTGGCTATATAAAAATCTACTAACATTAAATAATAATAAAACAAAATACATAACTTTCATAAAACACGCGCAACAAGACCCAGCACAACTTACAAACACACCATTCATTAATGTTAGACTAAAATTTCAGATTATCCCATGCAGACCCCATGTAAATGTTCTCCAATCGATCAAACTGACACTATAAAATACTTAGGCATCCAATTTGATAGACACCTCTCATTTAAAGAACAAGTCTCCTGTGTTTCGAAAAAAATTAGAAAAACTATATATTTAATGAAGTCATTTAGAAATTCAGCACCAAAAGACATCTTAATACTAGTTTACAAAGCATTCTGCCAGTCGGTACTACTATACTGCCTTTCAGCTTGGGGTGGTATAGTAAAATCCAACATAAAAAGTTTGGAGTTCGCTCAACGTGCTGTACTGAAAGATATGCTCAGGAAGCCTTATAGGTTTCCCACTGATGGCCTGTATAAGGAGTGTAAGGTGTTAAGGGTAAGACAATTATATATTTCAAAAGTAGCCGTGGCTACTCATCGGAAAGTAATTTCTAGACATGACTTTCCTACCCTTTCCTTACGCCGCGTATTTAGCATACCTCTGCCATCAATCAGATCTAGCTTCGCTAGACATATGCCTCCTTACTCCCATGTAAATGCTTACAACAAAATATGCAAAAAAATTAAAAACCCCAAAGACTTATCTGCTACCAAACTAAAGAATGCTATAGAAGGGCATCTAGCCAAACTGAATTACCAAGATACGGAAGATCTTCTTAAAGCCTGCAATTAAACGCCTGTAAAAAAGAACACACACACGCGTACACACACACACACACACACACACACACACACACACACACACACACACACACACACTTCAAGTAACTTCTAGAGTATTTACTCTTACCGTATTTTGTAATGTTCTAATTTTGTAATTTATGACATCCTTCTGGCACTCGCGATACAGACCCGTCAAATGTATTGTTTTTATTCAACTGTGTATTTTTGTAATTTTTTGTGGACAGTGTAACTTTATTACTAAATAAAATTATTCTTATTCCTATTCTTATTCAGATATATATATTTTTTTACTACCTCAGAAGTCCAAATTCAAGGTTTGTCAGCGGGCTATGAAGTGCAACATCCTACTTAGGTGCTCAAACAGCTGAAAAAAGAAAAATAGTAACAGTGATACTCATAGGTACGCGTATCACATCAAAATATAGATATTTTATGAAATAAGAAGTCACTGCAAGATAGGTACTGTAGGGGTATTTATATATGTTCGTTGCGTAAGTCCGACGCGCAGTTGGCCGGTTTATACATTGTATGCGAGCACAGAACTTTAAGTAAATATCGAAATAGATAGAGTATTGGCCGCGCAATGTACAGGGAAAGCGCTCACCATGCCGTCACTCGCGCATAGCCTTTTCCTGGTTTAGCCTTTTTCGCTCCAGTGCAGGGGAGCAGCTTCCCTTGGGCCATGTTCCGACACCAGGGCCTTGGTACCCGATTTCAGTGATAATGTGCTCGTATTATGCGCTGAAAATGTTTACATACGAGAAGATCAGTTAAGAGCGTTTATCCCTGCTGAGCTGGCAACGTTGCATTTTTGTTAGTTTTTCTCGATTATTCCATAAAAATTGAATGAAAATTAATAATAGTGTCTAATAGAACACTTCTTAATATATAAGTTAATGTGTTTACTCCAATAATTATTCGTTATAGACTTTTGTTTTCTTTAAAAACAGGTCATAAACATTAATTTGTTTTTAAGGAATATAAAAGTCTATCACGAATAATTATTGGAGTAGACACATTAACTTATATATTAAGAAGTGTTCTATCAGAAAACATTTTTAACTTTCATTTAATTTTTATGGAATAATCGAGAAAAGCTAACAAAAATGCATCGTTGCCAGCTCAGCAGGTCGACGCTCTTAAGCCAAACATTCAAATTTTTTACATAAATGTCAGCTTCGACCGAATCGAACCAGGGACCTTAAACTTCGTAGACAGATTATCTAAGCACTGGGTTATCCGATTGTCAAATGCAGCAAAATAAGTAGTTAGTTAGATAAATACGGAAAACAAGGATCAAAAATCAAGCCACGGCCGCGATATTTTCCAAAACTCATCAAACAAGTTACAAAACAATTGTTATGTGTCGCTAACTTACATGCTAGATGATCGATCTATGATAAATAAAATTAAGAAGGCAATCTCATCACGCTACCGGAGTTTCATAAACTCACCATCAATTTAGGTCGAGAGACAAAAATTTCGCTGAAAGCCCGTATCCGATTACTTACGGGATATATTCTGAACGCGTATTGCGAGGGTGCAAGTTACGAGCTCACGCGTTTCATATTTTTGGGATTTGACGTTCAGTCGAGTTATTTCATTCTCGATCCACCGTAGACAGTGTTACGATGAGATGTCACTTGCTTAGACATTTTTTGTAAAAAATTCTAAAGTAGGTCACGATCTATCAAGGTTCTATGGCTAGCAAACTCAAATGCTTTTGAAGGTATTTATTTTCAATCTTTAGAATAAAATGACATTAAATTTAATGCTTTCCTCGTTGTGTATTTTTAAATACTATAGTATTTATATGTAAACTCTTTATTGTATAAAAGAACAGAGACAAAATACACACAACATACATACGCAAACAACAACACACACACACCATGTACACATGTAGTTTGCAGCTTCTCATCTGTCATTCTCAAGGTTGGCTCAATTAAATTGGTCTCTCAAGCTTAACTCAATTAAATTGCTTATAAATGACTTAGTTATAAATGAGCAATCAGAAGTAAAAAAAAGTTAAAGGTAAAACCAGGATGTTACCAGTGAAGTTAGGATGTTAAAGTGCAGAACCTGATTGTTTCGTACACGGTTTTTGCATGCCACTAGAACATTATAAATATATACTTTCTGCCAGATCTTTGAAATTTCTCACTCTATTCTGAGTATCATTACACATATAAATATTGAACTATAAATAAACATCGCATAAACTCAGTCAATTCAGCCTTCAGTTTCGTTTCGGCTTCTCAATCTTAGTGTACAGTACCTACTTATTTGATTTCTATTTATCCAACGTCATTTCAGTTACCTATCATTTTGTCATGGCAATCTGAGGTCATAACGCACATGCACTCGCAATCGCATTCACCCCGACTTCAACCCTTATCTTATTCCTTTTGACAAATAGTGCGGATTTTTCATGTTCAGTTACTACCCATAACACAACCTTTGCTAATTGAGACGGGGTCAATGAGGGCTATCGCGTATGAATTCGCCGCTAGAGGCGCTAGTGTAGCGTGAGGTCTCCGAAATGTCAAATCTCATAGTTTTTGGGCGAGCTACGCGGGTTTATTTATATAATTAGAATAATTTTGTGAATATTTTGCATTACCTGAAATTAATTGTGGCAATTATGCGATAAGGGGCATTGAATGTCTGTGTTTTGAGACAGTTTTGTCTTTCAAAAACTTTCATCCTCCCTTTTTTTCCGAACAAAACGGGACTACGCAAGACTGTTTTTATGGTACGGTTTTAAGATGTAATAAATATGATTTTAATCTAAACTTTGTTTTCACGCCCTTAATAACAGACTTTAAAAGCCACACTTAAAAACCTCACGCAACAGTGGCGCCATCTAGTAAGACAAAAAACGATAACCCTCATTGTCTCGATATAAAACCTGCTGCAGTCAGAAAACGTACTCGTATAGCATCCGATTTCTTCACTCCTCATTCCGTAGCTCAGTTATATTTTCCATGTTTCTTTTTATTTTATTATTTCAGTTGAATTTTTAGCTGTATTGTTTTTCCTTGCGATAAATAAATAAACACCTGCTATACAAAAAAAAAAACATTTTTTCAATACCGCTAACCGCTTATAGTTTGACGCCCACTCGTCACTAGAATCGCTCCTCGCGGATGCCGCGCGATAATCGACAGGCGACAGCGACGTCGGATTTATGACGTAATATCAGCAAGGGCTAGGGCTGGCGACGGTTACTCTTAAATCGGATCCTCATCTATATTTTTTATCCTGTTCGCTGTTCGGAGAAATGGCGGCGCTTGATTCAGTTCATGCTGTCACACGATGTAATATAGAGTATTATAGGGTATTTCGTAGAACTATTCCCGCCTAGTAGCCGCTTTAGGAGGACATGTTGGACAAAAAATAAAAAGGCAAACGAAATTGATAAAAATATACCTGTACTAATGAATAATTGACATCTGTTTACGTCCCTATGGTGGGCACAGTAGGTACAGTATCCTCAGAATGAGAGATGACGACTACGGCTGTAACAGTAGTTCCCATGCGGGTTCAATGCAGATCGCGAGCTTCACAGACATTAAACTGCTTCCCAGGTGTATTCAGGTTTCAGGAAAAGCTCATAGTAATTTTTTTTATTTAATTTCTCATATATATTCTGAAATACTCAGAGATAATACGGCTATAATTCAAACCACTAAGTCTACCGAGGTCTATTTTACTTTTTGTGAATCCAAATAAAATGATTAGTGAAAAAGTTTGTCATGAGTGTTTGTCATTGTATTGCATAAAGTCCGCGGGATAGAGATAAACTAATTCTTTCCCGATGAAATCGGAAACAATACCTAGTACCTAATAATTATATGAAACAAATTTAAAAAGAAAACTGCCACAGCTAGGTAAAGCGAGGATAATTTTTAAATAATATTTCTAAATGAAATAGTTACCATATGTTTAGTTTTAATTTGCATCTTGTCTAAGTAACAAAATATGGTTCCTGTATACAAATTCAAATCAAATTAGGGCGGTTTCCTGCGATTTAAATAAAATCGCTCCACGTCACGCACACACATTTAAATTAAAACATGTGAAGCAAAAACAGGGCTTTTTTTCCACGCTCGTATTTCCACTGACATGAAGACACGCAGTGACGTCACTTTTTTTTAATCACGCCAGTTTGCTGTCGTGTGTTTATGAATAGTTCCATATCATTTTCTTTGTTTTATCGTGCTTTATTCATTGTAAAAGTTAAGCTTACTCTAGGCACGGGTACACGTCATAATACCAACGTTCAAAGTACCGAAGTACGCATATTAAAACGTCGAATATTTGTTTGACCGAAAGTTCAAAATACCGAAAGTATTTTTGACCGAAAGCCCATAATTCCGAAGTTTAATACCGGGTGTGGCCTGTAATACGAGCAAATAATTAAAACATATATCGCACTCATCAAACTGAACCACATTAATTTTCAGCGACTTTCAAAAATATATTTTTTTTTATTTTAAAGTTTATTCGAAGAAGTAATGTAAAACAAAATGCTTGATGTTTGTAGCGTGACAGGCGACGTCAGTTGGGTTCTAGGATGGAGTACATTTATAACAGTATTTAATTAGTACGAAAAAGGGAAAATCTAAAGACATTATTTTTAAAAGTCGCTGAACTAATGTTGTTCAGTTTGACGACTACGTTCTATGTTTTAATTATTTGACAGTTAAATGTGATGCCGTCTCCATCTATTCGAACAAAATAAATAAATAAATAGACGGCATCACATGTAACCGTCAGTTAACACTAATCAACGGATGGTGAAACAGCCCCTTAAACTTTTGCATTTCGAAGGCAAGTTGATACATTTGCGTACGGAATTCAAAAAGATAAACATTCAACATTATTTTTCATCGGACGCATATTAAATACCTACTACTGGTTGTCCGCAACTTCACTACGACTTTCCGTGATAAAGAATAAATAATTTAGATTTATTTATTCTGTTTTATTCTTTATCAGGATTGTGCAGATTTTATCAGTGAAAGAATATTTCAAATCGCTTCAGAAGTTCTGGGATTACTGTACAATAAAAAACTGAATTCCCTCATCTCCTTTACTATACACATAATAATAATTATTATTTATTAATTAATATAAGAAAAAATACCATTAATCATTTATCGCATCGTTAAAGAAAGACATAAATAAAGAACTTTTTTCTAACTTCTTTTGCTAAAATATATTATGTGTGAATTAAAAACACTTTAGTGATGGACTTATTCGTTATTAAGAACATTTACACTGTTCTACTGAGTATATCTAATTAGATTTCTTAATTCTTGATTATCTTTTGAACAGTAAGAATTAGGCCACTAGTCGAAATTAACTTCATTTGACCTGTTTAATATTCCCTCAAGTCCAAACCCAACAGAAATACAAACTACACGTTGTAGGTACCTACGCCATAATGACGTCTGAAATTTTACATCCAAATAATAAATTGTCAGTCGCAGCGTTTTAAATATTTGATAGAGCCGAGAGGAAAGCGCAGTTCACTCCTTCCAACACAATGACTGATTTATAACTCCATCGCGGTAGATTGTTACAGGAAAAATAAATCTTTTAATGACCTACTTCACTGGGATAGCCCACATACATAATCTCTAGATCTCGAGTCTATCGCGTTAACCACCTGAGCTACGAAGCCCCATCTGCTAATAAGAAACGTGCTTTACAAATTGTTATTATTACTTGGATAAGTATACATATATAAGAAAAAACGTGTAAAGATAGCTGTAAACGTGCTCATTAGTAGCACAGAAGTATGCCTACGCCACGAATGAACTAGGTATTGATATCTAATCGAAATAACAATGCCTGAAATATTTACGCACATTCAAAAATATTTTTTGTGTGATTTTCAAGCGAGTTTTATCTTTTGTTGCGATCGGAGGATCCGTGCTATGAGCACGTCTCATTTTATTTTTTTATGCTTTAGAGACGCTCATTAGTAACATGCTTAAAAAGTACGTTTTATTTTGGCCGAGGTCCTGTGCACAGTGCTGTTCAACTATTTGTTTTGAGCACACAAATTTAGAACATCCTTAAAACGAACATGCTAAAATGTTAAAATGTGAGCAACTACAGAACATACCCATTATATTACCATACCATACCTACCATACAAAAATATAAACCACCATATAAAAAGCCGTGGTGGCCTAGTGGTTTGACCTGTGGCCTCTCAAGCAGAGGATCGTGGGTTCAAACTCCGCCTCGCATCTCTGATTTTTTTGAAATTCATGTGCGAAATTACATTTGAAATTAAACACCGGGACTTTATATAAGCTGGGATGAGGATGATGATGACACCATACTACCTTATCATATTTTTATTATTACGTACTTTCACTTTTGTGTTTTATTATTGCATTTTTACTAACAATTTAGTATGAAAAGCAAACGATGAAACCCAAAATCCATAACTTAACTGGCTTTAGACTTGGCAAATAGATAAACTGGTAGGGTAAGGTAGCCTCGGAGCGTTGATTAGGGGTTTCAGTCTTTCACTTCTATCCTAAAGCAGCACGTAGCAGAGCGATGTAGAAACATAAGAGGAGTTAAACGATGAAGCTGAAAAGAAAAAGATGCATTAGTGGCAATCCTTATTAAAATCAAGAAGTACACATTTATTTCCAAAAGAAATATAATATCGGTTTGTGTATGCCAAATAGTAGAGCAAGTCGCAGGAAAGAAACAAAAGCGAATCAAAAATTTGGAATTTTAAAATTTTCTTTTTTATGCGGCCAGCTGTGCGCCCAGAAGTTCAGCATACCACAAAATTGGTAGCATATTCACGTGCGCGAGTAAATGGATTAGATAAAATGTACATCCCGTTAATCAATAGTACCCTACTTCACGCGCGCATTACCCTGCTTTGAACTAATGCGAAATTTCCCGTTTAATGGATTAATTTTGACATCCAGACAGAGGGAAGGGCCTAAAGTTGCGCCAACGGTTTTTTGTGCAAAAATAATGTGACATTAATAAGCCTGGGCGACCCTTTTTGCCGGCCGCGGTCGTCACGTACGTATTTAGGCCGCTATTCGTTTGCCAATGTGTACAATTGTTCGTGCTCACCTCGTTTTTGGTTAAATAAATTAACGGAGACTTTCCTGCGGATTGCAAACAAAAGACGCAGTAAGATCCCGGCAATGCAGCTATGAGTATTAGTTATGACATCAAAATAATGGCATAGGACCTCGCATTAAGTGTATTTTCAGTACCTATTACTACAGGCGAAAAAGTTTAGTAAATTACCTGTTGTGTGTAGTAGGGACGTGCCCGTATAGATAAGTCGACATTCCATATCCAAAAAAATATTTAAGTCTCACATCAATTCTATGCAGCATTAACTGGTACCTAGCTATTTTAAGAAAATTGTTACCAATTAGTACTTACTCCTTATTTTAGCGATAAGGTCGCCTATTGCTTACCTTGTAATTTTCTCTGTGTACCTGTTTTCTGTATCGCTTACTATTTCTGGTGTACAATAAAGAGTAATTGTATTGTATTGTACAAAAATGGGTACATCGTGTCTAACGAATTGTTTAATCAAAACAATTTAAATAGATTTTGGCAACAATAGACATAGATAAAAACCTAAGGTGTATGTGTGAGTGTGTGATATAAATTTTGGGAATTCCCAGGGGAATTTTATAAAATCCCGTAATTTCGATTATACCAGATAGCTTACGCATGCGAAGCAGCGGGTAAACTCTAGTATCTCTATAAAAATAATACCAATAGTGATACCTATGAATAAAAATCCAAACTGGCTGACTGACTCATCAACGCGCTGCCCGCGCTAAAGTTGAAAATTTACATAGAAGTTTCCTCTAGGTACAACTTCAACTAAGCAGGAATAAGAATCGGTTAAATTCCCACAGGATAAGGAATTTTCTATTACGCAAGCTAAAAGCTGAAGAAGCAAAACGTGGCGGTCATTCCTCACACCGTGTTGTGATCGAGGTCAAAGTAAGCTCATTTATAATGAAAACAAAACCTTTTAGCATTGCTAAGGCCGAAGGTAAAAGAAAACTGCGTAATAACATAATGCAAGGCCTCAGTATCCCCGAGAACCTAACATTTCGTAAACAAACAGTGCGATGTTATTCCAACGTTTTTTTTATTTGGTTTCAAAATGGGATTGATTAACATTTATTTGCTTGCATAATTTTTATAGAATCTGGGCGATGTAGACTCTTAAGCCGGGTTTACTAGCAAGAAAAATCCTGCAAGTAGCAATACATTGCGAGGCCGTAAAGGCAACGAGTTTGAAGTGGTCAATCGAGCGCCGCAATGTAATGCAACTTGCACGATTTTTCTTGCAGGTCTAAACTGGGCTTTAGACTCAACATCTGCATGGTGAAACGGTTGAATTGTGTTGCTCAGATGATAAATTCTGATTGAGTTTAAAACGCGTCAATGTATAATGTTGTGGTGGTAGTGATAGTTGAGTTTGTATGATAGGGGTTTGAGGCCGCCTATTGCTCACCTTGTAATATTTTTTTCTGTGTATCTGTTTTCTGTATCGCTTACTATGTCTGGTGTACAATAAAGAGTCTTTGTATTGTATTGTATTGTATTGTATGACGTGTGTTCTTACAGTGTGAAGGCACACATTTGTTGCATTAGACGTAGCCATCGTAAGGCCGCGGGTGAGCAAATTAATTGTTTTTGGTATCATTTTGGTTATTGATATTATTGATATCAGAAATTTGACAATAGTACATTGTGTCTTAAGGGCGGTAAATAAGGAATTACGAACGAGAGTCTATTAGAAGCCCGTAGTCGAAGACTGAGGGGCTTTGATGAGTCGATGTTCGTAATTCTAGTACCGCCCGTGCGACATACAATGTTTTTCATCACATTTGCGAGTAAAATTGTATAACCACGGGTTTCATGACAGGCACATTAAGTCCGAGGATTTTATTTGGGGGTTGCAACCAAGGTAGCCTGCATGTTACGACACTGTTTACGAGCAAGTGTGATGAAAAATCTATTAACATTTGAGGGTGAAAACCATCATCACCATGAGTAATAGCCATGACTACACAATCCTCTTATACAAAGACCGGTATACCGTCCGAATAATAGCTTCAATGCGCCAAAGATCTCACAACACAGGACGTCGACAAACAATATGACAAATGTTTGCTTCTAAACGTTCGAGTCGTCACTTGCGTCCCCACTCAACTCGAGGCGGCTTCAGCATAATATTATTATAGGTCTCATCCGCAGGTAGTACAAATAGTTTATAGTTAAAATATATCAGGCAAAGGAATATTTAACTACGTGTATAGATGGACAGTATGTATCCCATCGTTTTCCATAATTTCTCTTTCTTCAAATAACGTACCAATATTACACAGTACAATTCAACTGCCAGAGTTAATGGTTCATGTGAGCCGCGGATGAATGCTAGTTCGAAAATATCATTCAACTGGATAAAGAGCGTATCTACTCAATATAATGCATTATTTTAATTTATATCTCTAAGAATAAATGAAAAATATAGGACCGAAACAAGGAAAAAATATAGGTTCGATTTAGGTGTGCGATACATGGAACGTATTTCGCTACCCATATAAAATAACGTTAACCTTTAAAAATATTCTAACAAGGGGTTAGCCCTGGTATAAATCAGCAACGTACTCGCCGAATATATATCACACGATGCAAAAATACAAGTAGAATCGAAATGTTCGCGAGAGGATTTTCCCTCTACCGTTTATTCCAACAACCTTTATTTGCATTCGAGCGAAAATATTTAATCAGGCGTAAAATCTTAGCGTTATATAAGCTTTGCGGCGTGGGTGTGTGCGTAAATACGCGTACACGGCTTTATTATGTAGGCATAGTGGGATAAATGATGGATTTGAAATAAGAAATACGATAAGCTCTGCAAAAATAAATACTTGGGTATTTCTCATGTTTGTGTACACATTCTACCGTGGATGTAACAACGCTTTGAAATATTTGGACAAAACATTAATCTTACGATGAGTTCCCGTACTTATCATAAATAATACGGTATTTGACTATTTTGTATATGTTTTATAAATTAAAACTACACAATGCCTGTTATCGAATAGAAAAACAATTTTTAGGCTACCTTTACAAATGACAAAGTTATAAAGGTTTGAAATTCAAGATTAGACAGAGAAAGAAATACTGGCATGTGACGTCACACGCCAGTACCGCCATACTTGCTGCATAGAGAAAAGCGTTTGAGAATGAGACAGGTATATAGATTTTTCAAAAAATCACTATAAATCCAATTTTCAACCGATTTAAATTTTCTCTTCGCTAAATACTGTTGTGTTCTTATTATATCTTTAGACGATCAGATGGCCTATGGTTAGAGAACCTGACTACGAAGCTTGAGTCCCGGTTCGATTACCTGTCGGGGCAGATATTTGTATGAAAAACACGAATGTTGTTCTCGGGTCTTGGGTGTTAATATGTATTTAATATGTATCTATATCTATATAATTATATTTATCCGTTGCTTAGACCCATAACATAAGCGTGCTAAGCTGAAACTTTGGACTAGGTCCATGAGGGCTATCGTTTTTGTCTCACTAAATTGGCGCACTGTACGTGAGGTACATAAATTGTGGCTTGAAAAGTCTGGTACTTAGGGCGTTAAAACAAAATTTAGATTAAAATCGTATTTAAAAACACCTTAAAACCGTACCATAAAAATATCCAGCAACCACAGTGTTGCGTAGTCCCGTTTTGTTCGCTAAAAAAAGGGAGGACAAAAGTTTCCCCTATGCACCACATATCCCAGCTTGTTTGTTTCTTATTATAACATAGACGACCAGATGGCCTAGTGGTTACGCATAATTGCCATAATTATTTTCGTTATGCAAAATATGCATGAAAAATCTTATTATAAATAAACCCGCGTAGCTGTTTAATAACTATGAGTATTTGATATTATCGGAGACCTCACGCTACACTAGCGCCTCTAGCGGCGAATTACTTTGGGACTAGGTCAATTGGTGTGAATTGTCCCGTGATATTTATTTAGCCACTTAAGCAGTGACGCTAGCGACATCTATACCGTAGCCCTCATCGAGAAACTTTCGGCAAAAATTTGGAATTGAAATAAAAAATACAAAAAGATTCCAAAAAACCAATCTTATTATAACAACACCAACTAGAAAAGTCGGGAAATCTTGATTTTGTATGTGTGTCTGTAAATATCAATGTCCAATATAATCTGACCCCACACTGTGTACGTTTTGCTTAGGAGCAGGTTACACTGGATGTTTTAAATCACTCGGAAAAAGCGGGAAATATCTTCAACACACGATTCCCGTTTACACACCTATAAATGTGTACCGAACCCTCGTTGCGCGAGTCTGACTCGCACTTGCCCGGTTTTTTTTATATGTCCCACAGCTGGGCAAAGCCTTCCCCTTTCTTCCGCCATTCATATCCTGAGCATGCACCTGCCAATCGAGCTGAAATGCGATCAGGTCGTCCCGGCATCTCCTCTTGGGTCTGCCTCTGCTCCTTTGGCCATCCTTCGTAACCCATTCGGTAACGATTCGTGACCATCGGTCCGGATGCATGCGGCAGACATGTCCAGCCCAGTCCCACTTCAGCTTGGCGGTCTTGACACCCACATTGATTTATATGGGTTTTAGAGCGCACCGCCGTGTTTCTGATTCGATCAGTCCATCGAACACCCAGAATACTGCGCTCCATTCTTCGTTGGCAAACCTTGAGCCTGGACTTCTGAGTTTTAGTTAATGACCAAGTCTAGGCGCTGTAGGTTAAGAAGGGAAGAATACACATGTCGACGAGTTTGCACTCACAGTCCTTTCTTCGCTAGGTTGCCCTTCATAGGCGTCTTCATGTGCCAGAAGCTCTTTCAGGCATTATCGATGGGTATCGTAAGTGGGTACTTACGTATTGTGTATCTTATTTTTGTAAGTTGACTCGTAATCATGGCCCTCGCCCCCCGCCATTTTATAGTAGCAGTATTAAGTTCCAAGAAGTTATAGAATGCTTGTCATACATAATTATAATTTGTAAAGTGTTTTATTTCTGAAACAGCATTTTTCCCTGGTGACATTTCCAGAAATCGAAGTCTCACAGAATTAGTTTTTGGGTATGACGTATGCATTAATGTACCGCATAATTAGGGTTGCCAACTATACTGTTAAAAACAGTATTATACTGTTTTTCACTACATTATACTTTTTACTGTTGAACTGAAATAAAGTATGTAAAATACTGTTTTCAGCATCAACATTGCCTATCACTAAGCACACGCTAAGTCAGTAAGGCATAGTCACAATAGTGGTGGTTCCGAACGAATTTAATAAACATTTACTTCCTTAATTATCTTAATTTTAGTTTTGATTCTGATGAGGTCAATGAGGCTTTTAAAAATGAAACTAAATTGATAAGTTGTGCGAGAAGCACCCAAATATTTGCCTTTAAATAAAGAAGAAAATACTGTTAATTGTTCTAAAATACTATTTATTTCCCTTCTCAGATGTAAATATACTTTATTTCTTGTAAAAAAAGTTGGCAACCCTACGCAGAATGCACATGCCCCATCCATATCCCTCTATTGATCGTTCTATGGCTATAACTAAATTGAGAGCATAGGAAAAAGACGTGTCGAGATATCACGTTACCTACTTCACTGATCGCTTACTGCCCTTTGCTTTTCCCGCCGCGCCTCATACTACCCCTCTCATGCTGCCCTCTTATGGCAAAAGGTAGTATCTCAAAAAATCACTTTTGAGTTATTTATACCATTGTGTAGCTTAAGACATTCAGCAACAGAGGTATAAAAGCTCAAAATTGATTTATTTGGAGATACCAGCTTTTGCCTTATGAGGGCAGAATGGTAAGTCGTTCTTAGTCCTTAGGAACATCAATTTTGCGGATGAAACTCATGGTGGTGGACAGGGTTAAGGCATGGCAAGAAAAGCAGATAATACATGTCTTTATCTGTACCAAAAGCTGGATTAAACGCAAGTTGAAGCGATATTTCCTTACGTCAGTTTTGTTTTGAATGCCTTATCTTGCTACTTCTAACTCTTTGTGCCCAAGTTCAGAGCAGATCTGGCTTACGAGTTTATACTCTATTGCTTCATTATATCTTGTCTTTGGTCTAAGCCTGAGCCTATACTGCGAAGTGCAAAATTCGAACTTCGTAGCATGCCGTCCCGCTTATACTTATATTATTTATTAATACGAGAGTGAGGGACGGTCGATTTTGGAATTTTGTAGTAGCCCCTCTGTTCTACACAAAATGTGACACAGATTATTTACTTATCCAGTGTGAAAAATGTATCATCACTAAAAACTGGCACAATTGTTCTCCAATGGACAGAGCCATACATTTTTTTTAAATAACTAATTGAGCCAATCGCAAGCAGGCTGTGACGGCATGGATCTCACAATACTAAAACGTCATCTAGAGATATCTCGCCTGACAAGAAACTCAATGACCTGACATTATTATTCATTCGTATGAACGCTTTTTGCCTGACTGTACTTGCATTATAACATACCATATATGAATATGTCATATACAGTCAGGCAAAAAAGCGTTTCAATAAAACAAACTTTTTTTTTACTCAAATATTCTGAGTTATTCTAAAGAGTGGCCACACTAAGGATAAGGTTACAACTAAAACGTATTATCAAAATATTTTACAGCATCGCCATAAAGACGGTGATACGGTACGTGCTCATCCATAGCATAATATGCGTTATTCGGGTGCAATCTATCGGTACGAGTCACCGTTGTCGGGAGCGGAACTTTCCCGATTTTCTACGCCATTAGTGATGTGACAAACTGGCGTTTGTACTCGCGATGTCGTTTTCATCCATTACGCGATTTCAAAGATCGAACAATCTTATTCGCCCTTTTAACTCCGATCCGGCGTCACACTTATCTTCGGATGCCAAGTCGGGGGAGCATTGCACCTTCACCGTCTTCAAAGTTGAAGCTTTGTTTGACGCTACTTGTTTTTAGGGTTCTGTACCTCAGACGGCGAAGACCCTTAAATAATAAATAAATATCATAGGACAATCGACAATTGAGCTAGTCCTGAACCAAGCAAAGCTTGTACTATGGGTAGGTAACGTAAAGTAGGTGGGCAACGAATAAACATAATTAAACGCATATTTAACACCCAAAATTCTAGAACAAAATTCGTATTATTCATACAAATATCTGCCCCGACCGGGGATCGAACCCGGGACCTCAGGCTTCGTAGCCAGGTTCTCTAACTACTCGGCTAATATCTGGTCGTCATATAGCATCACTTTATTGTTCGTACGTCTGTCAAAACCCTTTTTCTCAGGAATCTTTTAGGAAATCTTCAAAAAACGACCCTATTCTTTTCTCAAAGGGCCGGCAACGTATCCGTAATTCAACCCATGTTTTCCTAGTGTAACCTAGGATATCCCTGGGCGGCGGTGATTGCTTTTGTGACCCTTCTGCTCATTTGGTCTCTAATATATATAAAATAGAACAATAAGATAAGTCTAAAAAAAGTATTGTCTGTTTGGTTTTGTCTATCTTATTCACTAACCAATCTGAAATGACCCCACACAACGTACATGTTGCATAGGAGCAAAGCTCTGCCACTGGATATTCATATTAACTACAAATTTGTACGGAACCTAAGTGCAAGACTTACTCACACTTGACTGGTTTTTTAGTAATTTTTTTATCGCTAACTTTTACATCACTAGTAAGTTAGAGTTTATAGCTTCTCTTTAACATGTTTTCTACCACTGTAGCAAATGTGGGTTATGGTGTTTGGGAATATTTTTCGCCTACTTGCTAAAAAAAGATCGCGGTAGTTTTATTTCCTAGAAGAGTTTGTAGTACATTTACATTACATAGACAAACAGACATAAGAAATATAGATAATCAAACCTCTCTTTTGGTTGTGCTATTAGAGCTCACCTTCATTTCAAACTAGCTTTTGCCCGCGTGGGATTAGGTTACCATGCGCTGTTTTCTTGAGCACTGTGCATTTTTCCGGGATAAAAAGTAGCCTATGTCACTCTCTGGCCCATAAACTATCTCTATGCCAAAAAACACTTCGACCCGTCGCTCCGTTTCGACGTGAAAGACGGTCAAACATATAAACACACAAACATACACACTTTCGCATTTAGAATGTTACTATGGATTTCAAGTTTCTGAACCAACTGGCTGTATTCTATGGGATTAAGTATCGGTTACGGCAATTTTGTATGAAAATATCATTTGATTGCGTGGACTTAGAAGTTTTTTTTCTCGAAGGGATTTTTATCTTCAAGGGGTAGCAGATCAGAGTAATTGATATTTTTTCTGCATGATATCTCCACGCGTTCCTGAGAAATAGAAAAAAGACAGATGATCCGACGGACGGACAGACAGACAGAGAGAGAGAGACAACGAATTGATCCTATACGGTATTTGACTATTTTTTATGTTTTATAAATTAAAACTTCACAATGTCTGTTATCGAATAGAGAAACAATTTTAAGCTACCTTTACAAATAACAAAGTTATAAAGGTTTAAAATTCAAGATTAGACAGAGAAAGACTACTTGCATGTGACATCATACGCAAGTAGCGCCATACTTGCTGCATAAAGAAAAACGTTTGAAAAAGAGACAGGCATATCGATTTTTCAAAAAATCACTACAAATCCAATTTTCAACAGATTTAAGTTTACTCTTCGCTAAACACTGTCTGTACAGACATGGCAAATTCAGGAGTTGTCAAATACCGTATCAGGGTTCTGTTTTTGCCAACAAAGGTCGGCACCTACAGGCAGAACACTAAGTAAAGAACGCATAAAGAGAGAGAGACGCAACACATTTATGTATAAATTTATACTGTAATCTAACATAATTTTTGACAATTTATTTTGTCTCAAAACTAGTCTAAAATAAGTATTAAACCAATTTTGGCGGAGTCACTGTTTTTAGATCAGAAGGAATATTAAGAGCGTTTATACCTGCTGAGCTGGCAACGTTGCATTTTTGTTAGTTTTTCTCATTATTCCATAAAAATTGTATGAAAACTAACAATGTGGTCTGTTAGAACTGTTCTTAATATATGTTAATTTGTCTACTGCTATAATTATCGTGATAGACTTTTATTTTCTTTAAAAACCACTAATAAACATTTGTTTGTTTTTAAAGAATATAAAAGTCTATCTCGAAAAATTATTGCAGTAGAGTAGTATAAGTCCGCCTTTGTACAAGTATGTCAAAGTTTGTCAATGTGTTTTGTTAATTTTCTTTTTTACAATAAAGAGTTTACATACATACATACACATTAACTTATATATTAAGAACAGTTCTAACAGACCACATTTTTAATTTTCATTCAATTTTTATGGAATAATCGAGTAAAACTAACAAAAATGCAACGTTGCCAGCTCAGCAGGTATAAACGTTCATCCGATTCCGATCAAAAAACAGTGACTCCGTTAAAAGCAATCGGACTAAAGGTCACCGCAGCAATGTGCACTCAAATGTTTCATCATTATTCGAAAACAGCTTCGCCGGTACTGAACGAAAGCCTCTGAATATTTTTCAGGGGTGCCCCAAAGTTTGGAAACAAAAGTCGATTTTTCGGCGGGTGGAACGCTCTCGTGAAACTCATCTGATTCTTTGTTTGGATTATGAAAACGTAGGATGCATACAAATGAAGTCGTTACTGCAAGACTAATTGGTTTCGTGCGACATCTTTATGTTCTCGGCCTTACGCGGTTATGCTACTCACAATCGTGTTATTATAATCCTTAATTATTATAATCCGTAATGAATACCTGCATGGCAAAATTCAGGGATTAACTAAATTGTTATGAGAGTTCCCAAAAATTAAAACATGATTTTCATTTACATTGTATTAAAACAAACGTGCCAAATTTCATGATTCTAAAACCAGTGGTAGAGATTTCGAGATTTTATACTAATTCCGTGGAAATATCGGAATAAAAAATGGCCCGTGTGTACCTACATAGGTGTATGTGTCCATATATTCAACTACGAGTAAAAATTTGTTCGCGAGGTGTCGGATACACTAGTTGGCGTCTCTGGCGACCCCAGGGCCGGGTCTTTTTTCGCCCAGAGGCTGAGCTTAGCGTGCAGCGAGGGAATGCCGCAAGCATGCTAGGCACGATGCCCCGGGTAGGAGAGATACAGGGTTTAGATATTTTTTATCTATATAATTGTTATCGTTTCTTTTTATATTCAAATTCAATAAGTTTAAATTCAAATGATTTATTCAGTAAATAGGCCGAAATGGGCACTTTTACACGTCATTTTTTAAACTACCAGCGCTTTCGGAAAGACCATCATTGCCAAGAAGAATGCGCCGCAAGAAACTTGGCAGAAAGTCATTTTTTCATAATAATATAATTACAAATAAAATACTTAAAACTATATTATAGAATTAAAGAAAAAAAAATACAAAACATAATAATAATAGAAATACAGGGATGTAAGGGGTCCCTTAGTTACAATACTAAACACTAACTATATCTAAACTATATCTACGTTCAGTGGAAGTGTAGAATGCTTCCACCGTCATAAATTTTAAATTAATAATACTATATTATGTTTGTTGAAATAAATTTAAGTACGTAACTACATACCAAAAATAAACATTCTTCATTTAGATATTAAAAAAATACCAAGACATACCATACATGTAGCATAATTCTGGCAAATAAATAATTAATACTAACTACTATACTAAACTATACAAATTTCATTCAAATTCGCGGCTATTATCACACTAACACCCATACACACATGCTCACAAATTTTCGTATTTATAATATTAGTAAGTATCTTTTTCTATTAGTTATAGTAAAATATTACGACGACGATATTATCATAACATTAAAAGGAAGTGAGCAGAATGAAATAGTGTTGTAGGTACTCAGGTGTATGCAGAGACATTTTTATGGACGCCGATAATTTATTTCGATGTACATATAAATGCATAAAGATAAAATAATATATCAACATGAGAAAAGTAGAAAATAGATCATATTTAAATTTGCTTTACACTGGGATTTTAGTGCTTTGTCTTTTTTGACAGTTGTCAATGAAGTTTGGGGCAAAAACCAAAACCGATTTAGAATCTAAACCGGTTTTGGTTGCCCCAAACTTCACTTCACTTCATATACAATCTAAACTTTAGATTGTATATAATACCCTAAGTACAGTGTAACAACGTCGTGTATTTGTTGTATGTGTAGCATTCTCCTGTTTACAAATAAAGATTTTTACTTACTTTTGCCCCTAGTTAAAAAATTAGTCGTCCATCATAGAGTACGAAAAAAAACTATTTTATAACAAAAAATAGAACCGACTATAAAAAACCATGAAAATAATTTTCTACCAGTCTGAAGCCGGTACCTCAAAACGAGCCAGCAGGAGTGGAACTATAATCGTCTACCTCACCTACAAGCTATACGAGTATATTGCTTCAATCGCTCCTGCTGGCTCGTGCTGACGCACCGCCTTGAGACTGGTAGAAAATTATTTTCATGGTTTTTTGTAGTCGGTTCTATTTTTTGTTATAAAATATGTTTCTTTCACCCTTTTTAGTGGAAAAGATCTAAGATACAATAGGTTAATGTCAACTGCTCGTCACCTTTGACGAAAAATTGCTTTTTCCGATGCAGAGACGTTCATTATTGAGGAGTCCTGGTGCTTCATCACCCGTTCCATTTCACCATATGAATTACGATGAGCTTAAATTGCTTAGCAACTGCGTTAAACTAATTAAAACTCAACCCGTGAAGTACTTGTTATTGAGTAGTCGCTCCATTGGTCAAATTTGGTCTTCATCATCAGGTCCACTTCACCAAATGATGATTTGCAAGAGCAAATGCACGAGTTATACCTAAATATATCGAAATTACCATAGGCGTTTCTACAATATTTGAAGAGTTCCCTCGATTTCCTTAGGATCCAATAATCAGATCCTGATTTGGTGCTTATGGGACCTAATTGAAAGCATTCCTAGACGAACGAAAAAAACATTTTCAAATCGGTTCATAAATAACGGAGTTCTGAGGTAACAACATAAAAAAAATACAACCGAATTGATAACCTCCTCCTTTTTTTGAAGTCGGTTAAAATTAGGATAAGAAATGAAGTGAGGACACCATTTTCTTTGTAAGAATTTTTTTCACTTTAAGTGCTTGAAAGTTGCAATAATATTGTATGAAACATTGTCGCTCTCTACCGCAATGCATCTTCATAACAGAAATTACGCAAAACTTTGCTCTTTGTGATCCCTGAACCGTTTAACCTTTTCGAGACTTTATAAAGGGGGAGAAATAATCGCATAAACAGGTGCCTGCAATTACGATCGCTTTCAATCTCGGCAGTCAATTTGCAACATTCTGGGAGAAATTAGTCATCCAATCGTTCAGATCACCTAGCATCCTACCCGCGACTGCCTTGCTCGATATAGGCGTCTTTATCTTTCTAGCCTGGGTGGAAAGAGATAAAACTGGGCAGTAGTTAAACTCATAGCCGTCCAGGTAAGAAGGCCCACGGAGTATTTTACCCGGCATTGATTGAATATTTGACCCGGACTGATGAAATTTCTATCTTCATCTCGAAGATCGCTGTACAGGTGTTTACTATACCGATTACACTCAGGATTTTACGATGTTTGCGGGAAAAAATCCTTTATTTTATCTCATTTTTTATACTTATTAGATCGGCGTTAGGTTTGTACTTGTTTGTTACACATAGTACATAGATGAAAAGTAGCATATTAGTTTCTTACTCTGTCGCATTGGCACATTTGTCAAGTTAAGTACATGGCTGTAAAACCACAAGGTACAGTCAACGTCATAAACAGTGGCGAGCCTAGGGTATCAGACTATGGCAAGCCGAGAGATATGTTTTAGTATTTTTTATAATTTAATGTACCTACATCCATCTTGTTGCCGTAAACTACAATCTTCAGTTTGGACAAGCTTGCCAAAGCGCACTGAAGGCATGCTATTACTAGATAAAATTTTACAGACATACACTTGGAGTCCACACAAGGGACAATTTGGTCAGTTTCCGAACTCATTCTCTCCCACAGGCACTGCACTTTACACCGCACTAAAACCAGAATACCTAAGTACTTATTTATTTTTTGAAATGATTGCATCAAATCACAACGTTACGCTACGGCCCACGGTTCGAAATAAACAATCATGAAGTTAGTTAGAAATTATTCATCTGGCCCGCTAGGTATGCTTTTTTATCAGAACCTCTCACTCCAGCGTCGAAAAGCCAATTTAAATTCACTAAATGGCCTGATTCAATTGAGCGAACTTTATATCTCGCTGCTTTATCAGTAAGCTACGGTTATCTTAATGACCAATTATCAAAGAGAATTGAAACGGCGATTGTCTTTATGTTAAGCAGATTACTGTGAAATTTTCTAAATATTAAGAAACAAAAGACGCTCGTTTGACTATCCCGCGCGAAAACTTCGTGGTAAAAGATCAGGAGTTGGCTTGGGTTCTCTATCATTTGCCCGAATTTCATGTGCCCGAATGTATCGTTTTGTAGAATTTTCATTTGCCATAAAGTAATTTATTTCTGAAATAGTAATTTCTTCAGAGTTGATATTAAAGTAACCTAACCTAACCTACTGCATTCTATATGATGACATATAAAAAATCCTGAAAATAGCACGGTTCTATATATTTTATGGCAAACGTTGGTATAGCAAGTGAAATTCGAGCAAGTAAAGGTAACCGGTTGGCTTGACACTTCTTGCCCGGCAAATTTCTATACTAATCCTACTTCTTTCTTATCCTACTTTCTACTAATATTATAAATGCGAAAGTTTGTGTGTGTATGTTTGTAACTCCTTTACGCTAAAACAGTTAGATTTGGATGAAATTTGGTATGTAGATATATATAGTTGAACATCTGGAATAATACATAAATAGGCTACTTTTTATTTCGATAATCTACCTACTCCCACAGAGAGAGAGCGAGAGAGAGAGAGAGAGAGAGAGAGAGAGAGAGAGAGGGAAAGAATAAAAAAATACATATAGGATAGGGATAAAATCACTGTCGGGCTTAGAGTCATTCATAAAATTTGGAATTGTTATTTATAATGCAATATGCAATGAAAACCACGATCTAATTTTGGGGGATTTTGTAAAATCGCGGAATTTCAATTCAACTGCTGTATCTAATGATTTACGCGTGCGAAGGCGCGGGTAAACACTAGTATTTGTATATAAAAAGTAACTCTGCCTCACTTGTTGGGCTAGGTACCTAAAAAATCTGATTAGTCTATCAGTTTAATTAATGAAATTACTAGCTTTTACCCGCGACTTCGCCCGCGTGGGATTCAGTTATCGCGCGGAATCAGTTATTCCCTCGGGAACTGTGCATTTTTCCGGGATAAAAGTAGCCTATGTCACTCTCTAGCCCACACAACTATTTTTTTATTTGATAGCAGGGTTTCTAGCGATGGTTTTTAGAGATGTTTTATCAAAATCGGTTCAACCGTTTTTGAGATATTGAACTTTAAAGTGACAAGGTCGGGCTTATTCCAACTTTTTGTTGGTGAGGTTATTGCTATTTTTTTTTCATCATATCAGCCGTAGGACGTCCACTGTCAGACATATGCCTCTCTCATCGAGGTACGGAATCCTAAAAGCCAAGTACCTAAATATAGCGAACATTTTACGATAAGTACGTTACTAAAAGACATGGCACATACCTAATATCTCAACGTTTAGTAACTGCTTTTAAAAACCCACTCTAAGGGGCTGTTTCACCATCCATTGATTAGTTTTGTTCGAATAGACAGAGACGGCATCACATTTAACCGTCGGTTAACACTAATCAATGGATGGTGAAACAGCCCCTAAGGCTATGAACCAAGAGAACGCTTCATTTACCTATACTCGTACAGCACATCTCTAGTGGAAACAGCTGAGCGGAGTGGCTAGAGTCTAGCCACTTTATTTGTCTAGCCGCTAGACAAATTTAAATAAAAAACATTCCTCGCTACACATCCTCGCACATCTGCGATGGAAACGGAACCTAAGACTTCAAAGAAGACTAAATCCATTGCTATAGTTAGTGTCCGCAGCGATACGTAAAATTAGCCTAAGTTGTGGTTTATGTAAAATGTCTAGGTATCTAAAGGCTGTAAGGGGCTCGAGGGACCCGGCAGAGAAGCCGGAAGGAAGTGACGTAATGCCGGAGCCCGCTTCCGGCGCCGGCCCCCATCGTCGCATCCGCCGTACTGTTGGGAATTATTTTAACGCCAGTAAAATCTTACACGAACTCTCAGCAATTATATTAAGGACTAGCGAAGCGCGCTAGCTTCAACTAGTGCGATTTAAAAAAAAAAGTTTTATTTCGCTAGCAAACGAGTAATTGCCTCGACGTTTCGGCCACTTTGCAGTGGTCGTGTTTACGAGTAAACACTACGGCAGACATAGAGGAGACATAGTAGTAAGTTGTGGTAATAGTTATGATTATGAGTGAGAATCACGAAAGTTTAAAACATTATAAAAAAAATCTAAGCATTCTTTAAGGTTTTAGTTTACGAAGACTAAGTACTTACCTAAGTATATTTTTCCGCGACTTGGTTCCAAAATTATTATTTTTTTCTGCTTTCTAAACAGCACAGGTTTCATCAGGGGAACAATATATCCACAACAAGTTTCGTCGAATCTAAATAAATTAACAGGGCTCGCCAAAAAAACAAATTCAAGATTCGTCAAGCTTCGTTATTTAAATCTAAACCCCAAAGCTATCCCCGTACCTATGCAACCTAGAAAATATTTACCGCTCTATCCCGCTGAATGGCTAAAGATATAACTTAAATTTGTTGAACTTATAAATTTGTAGTGAAAAAAATATGTATTTTGTTGTCCCGGCTGATAGAGACCTCAGGAGACCCCAGAGCTGGCGCTTACCTCTGCCAGCGAATTTCTCTGACTGTACAGAGAGGCAATGCCGCCAGTGTGTGGTGGTCTATGCCGCAGGAGGGGCATATTTATGTAGTTTTTATTTGTTTTGTTTCCTTTTTTGTATGAAGAATGTATTATCCTTTAGTCAATAAATTAATTACATTTTATAAATAATCAATTGAATCAGGCTTTACTAATATTACAACAGATATTAGACAACATCTGAAAGATGTTTTCTGAAAGATATTTTTCCATTCACCACGCTACCAGATGTTAAACAGACGTAGTCTAACATTTGGTAGCATTGGTGAACAGTTCTGTTGCTCTGATGTTAAACTCTGATTGAGTTCGAAACGCGTTCGTGGTGGTGATAGTTGGGTTAATGTGATGTGTGTGTGTTCTTAAAGCGGAACAGTACAGGTGGCGGAGCTGCGTGAACACTCATTTTGTTGCATAGTGCAATGTGTTTTGTAGTTTATGGTCGCGGGTGAGCAAAGCAAATTATTTATAGTTAATGTAATTTATAGTGATAATTACATTGAAATCCAATGCGTGGCGTAGCGAATATACAGACAGACAGATGAGGAAAAATTTTATACGATGTAGAGATCTGACTCGTGCGTATTCAGCCTAGTCTTCAATAAACCCACGAACTAAAAGGGGCATTAGTATATTACTCCGGCCTACAGAATTTTACATCTATTCAATCTAGATGATAAAGATTGAATAGACAGTGATGACAGGAAGGATAGCTCGGCTGTTTCATTCACGATATTTGAGTACGTCTGTTAGGGGCATGATTTAGTGAAATTGCAACTGGGGATTCGTATTGCGTTAATGGAAACATATTCAGCGAATATGGTTTCCATTTTGAAGGTTTGGGAATGTTTAATACAGTTTTTACTGGAGTTTTTACTGTTTAATACAGTTTTCTTACAAATGGAGAATAGTGTGAACAAAGTGAAGTTTTAAAAGGTTTCATAGTTCGATGATACTTCTAAATAAAATACAGCAATGCCGTGAAAAACAATTTTAAAATGTATGTTTGTGGACAATGGTGTGATTTTATGTTAACAGAGGGCTTACTCCGAAATTTGAAAATCGAAGTTGGTATCGTACCGTCCGTCTCACACTCGTATTAAATAGTATAAGTGTCAGAGGGACAGAACGACACGAACTTCGATTTTCAAATTCCGTAGACACTACGCACATCATCATCATCCCAGCCTATATACGTCCCACTGCTGGGCACAGGCCTCCTCTCAGAACAAGAGGGCTTGGGCCATAGTTCCCACGCGGGCCCAGTGCGGATTAGGAACTTCACACGCACCATTGAATTGCTTCGCAGGTTTGTGCAGGTTTCCTCACGATGTTTTCCTTCACCGCAAAGCTCGTGGTAAATTTCAAATGTAATTCCGCACATGAATTTGGAAAAACTCAGAGGTGCGAGCCGGGGTTTGAACCCACGACCAGAGGGTCCAGAGGGTTCAGAGGGGCTCTGTTTGAGAGGCGATAGGTCAAACCACTAGGCCACCACGGCTTCCTACGACGCACATAAATTGTGTCAATCAAGTAGTGAAACGGACCCATAATGTGGCCGAGATAACTGCAGTGTCGATTTAGATACCGAATTTCATCCAAATCCGTCCAGTAGTTTTAACGTAAACATGTAACAAACACACGCACGCAGATAGGTACGCACACTTTCACATTTATGATATTAGTAGGAATAGCCTATGAGTAGGACTTTGTTGAGGTCCATTGAGATCCCTAACTCTATTTGAGAAAGTGAGAGTGAGAAAGAGAGAGAAATATTTATTTACACATATTTGATAAAATAAAAAGAACATTGAATAATTTGGGCAGTTTAAAAAAAAACGTTGTTTTGTACATTTTCTAATTTATCGTCCAATAGCACAAACAAAGACATCGCAAGGATTTCATTCTATACCTTTGTAAAGGAAGATAGAGGCAACTCCTGCGAGATTTATAGCCCCGGCCATAATAATTCCATCTGACCTGGGAAAAAGTATCACGTACAAGTAACACGACGTCACTCCTAAACGGCTGCCCAATGTGGTAGCCGCGCAATAAATAAAAAAGGCGATTTACGAAATCCCGACATGACTCCCCGGATTTATACAGAGTGTTCGAGACGCAAACTTTTCCTTGAGGTCATCGAAATTCGCCCCTCGTCCGGACGATTGAATGTTATGGGCCGCGAGGAGCTCTCCACTTCTGAGTTATGGGTTGTAACCCCCCCTTACATGCTTACGGCTACTGATTTAATTCAATGACTCTCCGCGGTACTCTAGACGCTCCAGTGTCAGCTAATCAGCTTAAACTAAAGTATAAATTAACTTGAAGGTACTCGGTGCTCTTACCCTCTAGCGTCACTTAATCAGATTGAAATAACGTCTCAACTAACATGAAGTAGCATTGACGTGTTAGGGTGTACTAAAATATTAGCACACAAGCAAGAGAAGCTCTTGTTTTTTTCACTTAGGTATTTAAGGAATATTTCATGTTAATTTTGTAGGTAAATAGAAAACAAAATAAAAACTTGGAGAACCCCCGACTTTGTCACTTCAAAGTTCAATAAATCGATTTTAATGAAACATATCTAAGAACCATTGCTAGAAAAGCTTTCAAATAAAAAAAAACCGTATTCAAATCGGTCCACCCGTTTAAGAGCTACGGTGCCGCAGACAGACACACACAGACACACAGATATTCAGACACAGACACACATAGCGATCAAACTTATAACACCTCTCTTTTTGCGTCGGGGGTTAAAATGAAGCTAATAATCGTTTTGAGATAAACATCATATAAAGAAATTGATGGATCGATTGATTTCGGACATTTTCACGGTTGAAGTAAGGGATTTTATGCGAGATAAGATAATGTGTTTTAGCACGCCGAAATCTATACTAAAAATAACAAAATACTGGCATTTTTGGTGTAGTTTCAAGTACTTGTCGCTAAAAAAACGCTGGAAGTAGTTTCAAATAATAGTACATAAAGAAAAAGAATAGCCAAAAAAATAAAAGCAACTCCAAAAAACACTTAAAACTTAACAACTAAGTTACTTAATACGTACCTAAGACCGTTATACAGATGGACATGGTAATTGAAATTGAAGATTGACATTTACCTAAAGTCTCTTCTAACCATTCAAGTCTCTTTAGTCGCGAGTTTGCAAAAACTTCTTAATCCCGCCGTGAAGCAGCAGTGCTTGCACTGTTGTGTTTCGGCGTGGAGTGTAAGACAGCCGGTGAAATTACTGGCACTTGAGGTACCTATCCCATCTTAGGCCTCTAGGTTGGCAATGCATCTGCAGTACCCCTGGTGTTAGTCGAATAAAAAAAAAATATATTTCTCTTTTAATTGTAAGTATGTGTAATTTTTATTTCGCGAAAAAGCGAATTAACTTTTCCATTTCTATTTCTTTATTTTTGTCAGTCAAACTGGGACCCTGAAAAGTACATTACAAATATCCCACGATTACAAACATTCACATGTCCTCGACGAAAGCTCAATCGGAAAACCAAATAAGACAAAGCAATTGCGATATTTAATAAAGTATCAAGCCAAACCCTTCACCACTTCGTAACTCAAGCAATTTCCATAGGGAGATGGATTTATTCTCGGGCGAATCGCTTCGATTCGAAAACTAACAAAGGCTTGCAGAATCGAGCACTCGCATCCACTGGCGTCATTTCCTTCAAAAGATTGAACCTCTTTGCTGTCAAGTCCATGCACGCGGTCTGATACACTTGGGAGCACGGTCACGGGGAGCGGACTCCAAGTATGCTCATTTTGTTACAAAAATGGGCTTTGGCTCCGTCGTTTCGTTGGAATTCAGCGGTCTCCGGTTTAATCAAGTTTGTGGGAAATAAAACGAAGAACACTTGTAGACATTAGAGCTAGTTCGATTAAACCCTACGGGGTCTTGTTGTTTGAGCTAGAAATGTAGCTGGCAATTTGATCCGGGCGGTATGTAATATTTATTTATTGTTTGTAAGAATACTACAGTCTTGAAATTACAAACCATGCTATATATTAATAAGCATTTTTCTTTAATAAAATGTAAAACCACGCTACATTGCAGTGGTCGTGGTGTGGGGTAACATCACGTTTGCTTAGCAGCGCGAGTGTATATATTATATATATATACAATTGACGGAACTAGTAATAATTGCTTAGATTATTACCTTTTTTTTTATTCGACTGGTTCGCAAACGAGCAAGTGAGTCTCCTAATGGTGAGAGATTACCACCGCCCATAAACATCTGCAACACCAGAGTTATTGCAGATGCGTTGCCAACCTAGAGGCCTAAGATGGGATACCTCAAGTGCCAGTAATTTCACCGGCAATTAATGGTAATTTTATTATTTTTATTTAGTTTATTTTTTCATTTATTGTTAATTTGCCTAGTAATACGCACATATGGCCTTAAATCGATGCCAAGTAGCTGGTTGTAATGTAACGCAAGGCGGCAATGCTCTGACGAATAGTCAACCCTTGACTGACCTTACTCACAGTAAAATTGTTTTAATTATGAACACAACCTTCGTAAGATTCGAACCTCAAAAGTTCTGCCTGCTGGATCTCATTGCAATTAAAATATAATAATCAAATGAAACACTTTTGAAAATTTACATCAAATAATTCATCCTTATTATCCTTAGATACTAATAAAATATAAAGCAAGTAAATCTGTCGGTCCGTATATATAAGCAGGTATAATTATAACTAGAAAATAATCACAGCTAGGTATAGTTTATTTTGTCATCTAGACTAAAACTATGTTAGTTTCGTAGCACACTAACGTTTTAATTTCTCTCTGTAACTCCCTAAGTACCCACCTATATTTTTTTCTCAAACAAAACTACCCACAAAATAATAATACATTTTAATTGTCATATAAAACTACCTTGAATTAATAACAATGCATGTAAATAATTAAGTACAACAGTATGCGGTCTATTATTAATGAACAGGTAAATTCAGTATCTTTTCCCATACTACGGCTTGGGTCTAATTTCAGCAATTACAGTTAGGATTAAGAAAACACGCCTTAACAGTAAATAAATAAAAATTCAAGGTAGTTTAATATGACGATTAAAATTTATTAATATTTTGTAGATAGTTTTGTTTGAGAAAAAATATAGGTGGGTACTAGTGTCGGAGTTACAGTGACAAATTAAACGTTTGTTGTGGTTTATTAGTATCATCTGGTAGCATGGTGTACGGTTGTGTTGCTCTGAAGATGAGCTCTGGTTGAGTTCGAAACGCGTCAGTGTAGTGTGGTGGTGGTGAAAAATGGGTTTGTGTAATTTGTGTGTGTTCTTACAGTGTGGAGGCGGAGGAACTGCATGAACACGCATATCTAAAATACAGAGAGAACAGAAATATCTAAAATAACCTCTACGTTACAAATATTTAATTTAAAATTACTTTTAGTCTAAAATTTAATGGAAATTGCCCTAATTCACCATGTAATTTTCTTAATGCTATTACGAAGATCAAACACAAAGAATATCGTACAAAGATCCGCGGGTTAACGACCTGTTGGCAAATATATGCGAGTATGTATTATTATGCGAGTATGTATTCATGTGCGGAATTACATTTGAAATTTACCATGAGCTTTGCGGTGAAGGAAAACATCGTGAGGAAACCTGCACAAACCTGCGAGCGATTCAATGGTGCGTGCGAAGTTCCAATCGCACTGGGCCGCGTGGGAACTATGGCCCAAGCCCTCTTGTTCTGAGAGGAGGCTGTGCCCAGCAGTGGGACGTATATAGGCTGGGATGATGATCGTAATATCATTGAAAGGTCATAAAGTAGCGGTTACATAGCTATAGTCATAAAGTCATAATATTCTTGGATGTACGGACGAATTAATAAGTGGCCTCATATCGCGTGATTTGGTTTGCTAACCGCTGTGTGAGAACACGAGCGACGTCAGCTTAAATGTATGTGGCTCTCATTGTACTCAAGCGATAAGACCGATTTATACACCACTCCATGCGGACATTAAGTCGTGATAGTGTACGTAACGAGAATTCATATTTTCCAGCTAAAAGTGTGCGAAATAGTGAAAAACGGGCAGAATGTGCCAGTGTTTTCAGTAGACATGCTGCCGGTCTT